>NC_133769.1:308596416-308604088 GCF_003597395.2 Chelonoidis abingdonii | reverse complement strand
TAGCGCAACTCCACCCAACCTCATACATTGCAGGACCACGGCATACTCCGCCACTGGACCCTGCGGGCCCTTCACTCATGGATGTGTTCTACTGCATGGTCTAAACAAGTCGGAGTTATGCTTGTCCGCTCCGGTTACAAATAATTTCATCTGAGTAGCAGAGACTTCCACTTCTCGTCACATATCTGGCCTGTGGAAACTTTCTCCTGCTCGGCTGTTAAATGCAGAATGCTACTCCCTTGGGTCTCGATTCCCCACTATTTAGACTACCTCTGGTCCCATTAAGCAGCGGGTGGGCAGTACTCTTCTTTGAAGGTGCATTGTTGGCATCTCCACATTCCATCCCAGGAGAGAGTGGCCAATCGTTGTTTTCTGCCTATAGTTACTTAGATTTCTCAGGCTTGTGGAGCGCCAATTCTCTCTTTGAAGCACTGGAATGGGTTACCTAGGGAGGTGGTGCAATCTCCTTCCTTAGAGGTTTTTAAGGTCAGGTTTGACAAAGCCCTGGCTGGGATGATTTAGTTGGGGACTGGTCCTGCTTTGAGAAGGGGGTTGGACTATATGACCTCCTGAGGTCCCTTCCAACCCTGAAATTCTATGATTCTGTGATTTGATGGTTGTTTAACCGCCTGTGTGAAAGCAGTTGATGGACTCAATAACCAGGTGTCCAAATCACACATAGAAAAAATAATCACATTTCTCAGTAGTCTCATAGGAAAGACCAAGGACTTAACAAAGATTGAACCAACTCTCATATCTCCAGGATTCAAGGCACCCTATGTGGGGCAGTGACAGGAAGCTTACATGTGTTCTGTGGGCCTAAAGAAGAGTTCTGATTTCACTACAGTCAGCCTAGCATCTCACACAAATTCAATCAAGGGCAGAAATGTAATAAAATTAAAAGGAACTCAAGTTAATTTTAAAGCTTTGTAATATCGTATTTGCTTCTTTCCTACAAAAAAACCTATGGTTTTGCTTTTCGGCTTTCATGTAGTAGGATTTGAAGAAGTATCACAATGCCACCTCAATTCATTTGTTAAATTATCTTCATTACTATTTTTGTAAGTTAAAAATCCACTCACTTCCTTTGTGTCCTGGACTGTCCATGTCAAACAGCTCAAAGATTGCAAGAACTATAGCGCCACCTTCTGGCTTCCATATCCCTGAAAGGAGGGAGGTGGGCAGTTATACTGGAGTTTTTCCATCAGTCCAAAGGCCACATTATTCATCACAGGGAACCCACAGACTGGGATGTTGCTGTCTTGAGCTTCTTATCTCATTGGGATTTCCATCTATCAAATTATCCTTAGGGGAATTTTTGGTGGTTACAGGGTTTTAAAATAAAGCACACTTATTGCATGAGATCTCCAGAAATTGTCCCCATGGGGAGCAGAAGTAGGGTAGATGGGGTGAAGGTAAGAGATCACAGAATAAAACATGCTTTGGACTCATACACATTCTTTGATTAATTTGTGTGTGATCTCTTAATGACAATGCAACCTGACAGAGCTTAGCTTAGCTACAGAACTGGTACCTGCTTCAGGCTCCAGAGCAGCCAGTGAAGAAGGAAGATTCCTTTACTATCTCATTTATCACCATTGCTTGCAGTCCAATTTCATTCACATCTAACGTTTTTGATGGTCTTGGATTAAACATGACCAGAAGAAATAATACTAATGGCTTTTCATGGTGCAAAAACCAACTTCTAAGGCATTTCCTATGGAAAGGATTATAATAAATTAAATGCTTAAACTAGCACCATGCAAGCATTTTTGTCTTGGATCAAAACGTTTGCACTGGCTGTTTAAACATTTAATTTAGTGTAATGAGAAATATCATTGTAAAATAAGCCTGTTAATTAAACTTGAGTTTTGCAAATGTGAGTCATCCCATGTGTTCATAGTATAATGAATACAGACAGGTAGAGTCTGTGTGTGCCCCCACTCCTTTTTTTCTCATTAAGAAAATGAGCATTTACATCTTTAAACCCTGAAGCTATTAGTTATTTTTAATGAAGTGTGTTGCCATTTCAAAGTTAAACTCTTCTATGATGCAATCAGATATTGCTAGGTCAGGGAAGAATGATGCTAATTAACTTGCATAGAAGTTCTTTGCCGCAGATAATTGATTAAAGTTGTTACACGGATAATCAGTTGTGCAGTTAAATAAAATTTAAAAAAAATAAACAACCCTCCAATAAAAATCAGGTCACGTGGAGTGTTAAAATCTAACAAAGCCTTAACCATGGTGGGCTCCAGAGCAGAATTTATAAGCCTGTTTGAATGTCTTGACTAAACCTGCCTGTTAGCATCATATAAGGAAGCTAAGGGCCAGGAGGACAAGGAGAGAGGAAAGGCCTCTAAGTGTGATCTTGGCTGGGGTGGACCATGCTATGTGGATGGTCTTTTCTTCCTTCATATTAAGCGAGTGGAAGCCCCTTTGCTACTGTTTCATGTTGTAATTCTTTGGTGGACTCAGCTGCCTCTATCTTTGGTTGTGGCTGTATTGTAGGCCGGTAGACTTTGTGTTGGCCTGTAGGTGATGAGACCTTGGTTCTAGTCACAGACGTACTGTAGGATCTTGGGCAAATCACTTCATCCTCCTGTGTCTTAGTGTTCCTCCCATGTAAAGTGAGGCTAATAATACTAACCGAAAGGTGTTATTAATTACTGTGTTTCAATTTAGCATGCTGCCATGCTCTGCATTATGTGGTGTATCAGATTTCATCTCATCATGCGTAACTCAATAGCATGCTGAATTCATACATACAAGTCAACAGAAGGTAGCTGGCATAAACCCCAGCAGAATCCTACTTCCCATGTCACCTGGCCCCACATTTTTCCCAGTGATGGGCCTCCCTGATAAATCTGTGGGTTCTGTTGAGGCTGTGTCCCTGCACAATCAAGCCTGAAATCCACAGATCAAATGGATCAGTGCTCCATGTGCCACAGCTTGGGGGGATTTTTGGAGTCTCTGGGCAATCTCACTGTAGGCCAGTTGGAAAATGCTGACTGCACAGTTGTTTCAGAGGTAGAAATTCAGATGAAGCCAATGGGAGATTCACATGCAAAAAGATTTCAGGACCAGGCATCTGGACAAGCACCAGTGTTCCTTACTGCTTTTTGATATTGTCCTTTAGTCAGTTGTCAAGCAAACCTGCTTTTAAGATGTGCTAGAGGATTTTTGGAAAAGTCAGGCTGAGGATTCTCTGACTTCTCCAAATGTAACTGACTCGTTTTGAATAAAAAGGAAGAAGGATCTTTGTTGCAGCAGAAATGGAGCCTCGCTGCCTTTGCTGGTGTTCATATGAAGTTGACAACATTTAGGGTTATTTTTAGGGGACAGTTCAACAAAATAATATTGGGGGCTGCTGAAGGAGAACTGTGTATTGTGATGGGGCAAGGCCAGATGGCTACAGCAAAGTACTGAGAAACAGGTATGTTAGCCCCAGGCTAAACAAATCCCTAGTGTGTTCTGGTTTATTTTCACGTTTGGCATTCCGGTTTCTGGTAACAGTAGCTCTGATCAGACAGATTTTTCTCCGATACAGGCGATCAGACTTGTAATCTCCCGGTCGGTCCAATGCTGGAGCTTTTTTGCATTGGACTGATCGCACCCGTGCTGCTCAGAGCTCGACGCTGGGGAAAGCAGAAATGTAATTTCAAAAGTTTCGCGGGGTTTCCTGTTGTAACATGGCCCGCGGCATCGCGTTCAGATCGCGGACCAGACGCGAGTCATTAGCGTTGCTGATGGGTACCTCCGAGGCCAATAATGTCCGATTTCTGTCCACACTTAACCTAATCCGGTTGTAACTCAATGTAGCGCTACTCTCTCATCGGGTGTGGAGGACGAATCGATTTAAGACCCTTTATATCATATATGACAACGTTGTGTGAGGTACGCCATTAATCGATTTCGGCCATATAAACCGATTTAAAGATAGTGTAGACCTGGCCTGAGAGGAATCTTAGCAACCTGGTGTTACACTATTCCTTCTAGAACAGCTGGGGCCCCGCCCCTGGTATTCTGTGAGGGTCAGTGGAAAGGGGTGGCACTACAGGAACATCGGTGGGTTTGCGGATTGGTCTTGTGTGCCATTACTGAGCTGCACACAAGGCAAGGCACTGAACGAGGGTCTGGACACGTGCGTTCGTGCAGAGGTGGTTGGTTAGAGAGCTGCACCAGCAAACACAGAACAAGGCTTTTTCATGTAGGACAGGAGGTGGTGAATGGCGTGCTGAAACTGGAGAGCATTCACAGGAATGTCATAGAAAGACTAGGAATCTGATTAGGAACAGAAGAAAAAACAGAGAAGAACCAACCAAATGTTGCTCATAGGGAAGACTGATTTTATCTTTGTGTCGATTTTGTTACCATCTTCTGGCACCCTCCTTTAAGATGGGAATAACGGGATTGGGTAACATTCTGACAAATTTGTTGCCTCTCTAAGATTCTATAGTATAACCTGGAGGCAACTCCCGAGAAATGGTCTGATATCACTAGGATATACTGAACAAAAGTTCCTCCTCCACCCTGGTGGGTCCTGCGCTTATGGCGGATTTGTTCACCTCAGTGCTTCCTTCTTGTGGAACCCACAGTCTGGTCAGTCCTCCTGTGTTGATCAGGAATTGGAGGTTTCTGGGGGGAACCCGGCCATCCTCTACTCAGTTCCAGCCCAGGCCTTTCGATGGATACAGCTGTCATAGTGCTCCTGTAACACCTGCATGGACAGCTACAACTCCGGGCTACTTCCCTGGCCTCTCAAACTTCTTTATCCTCACCACAGGACTCTCCTACTGTTGTGATAACGCTTGTTCTCCTGAATCCCCGGCTACACACTGCTCACTGCTCAGCCTCCGTTGCCTCTTGGCTCCCAGCTCCTCACACACGCTTCCTTTCCTCTGGCTCTTCCTGCCTATGGTGAGCTCCTTTTTACCAGGTGCCTGATAGCCTGTTGGATGGCTGCAGGTGTTCTATAAAAGTGAGCTATCTCTCTGCTTCTAGAAAGATCTTATTGGCTCCGCGATGCCTTGATAACTGGAGACTTTCATTGGTACCAGGAAGAGTCTCAGGGATACGGATTGTTTAGCCTGGGCTGGGTACTTACCTTGTTTCTAGTACTTTGCTTGTAGAACATTGGCTGCCTACATCAAAGTCTCTCCTTCAGCAGCCCCAATTTTTGTTGAACTGTCCCCTAAAATAACCTAAAATGTGTCATTCATTGACACCGCAAGCAGCGAGCTCCATTTGCTGCAACAAGACCTTTTCCTTATTCCAAACGACGGGTCGTTACATCTGGAGGAGTCGGATCTCGCCTGACTTTCAAAATCCTTGAATCTTAAAAGCAGGTTTGCTTGACAACTGATAAGACATATCAAAGCGGTAAGGAACACTGGTGCTTGTCCGATGCTGGTCTGAAATCTTTTGCACTGTGATGCCATTGGCTTATCTGAATTTCTTACCTCTAAACAACTGGCAGTCAGCATTTTCCACATGCCTACAGTGAGAGTGCCGACATCCAGAAAATCCCCCCAAGCTTGGCAATGGAACTGATCCATGTGATCTGTGAGATTTCAGGCTGGATTGTGCGGGACAACAGGCCTCAACAGAACCCACGATTATCGGAGGCCATCACTGGGAAAAATGTGGGCCAGGCATGGAAGTAGGTCTGCTGGGGTTTTTGCCAGCTACCTTCTAGTTACTTGTTATGTATGAATTGCGCTGCTATTGAGTTACGCCATGATGAGATGAATCTGCTACCACAGAATGCAGAGACATGGGCCGCATGCCTAATTGAAAACACAGTAATAATACACCTTCGGTTAGTATTTTAGCTACTACTGGGCAGACACTAAGACACAGGAGGATGAAGTGATTGCCCAAGATCTACAGTACGTCTGTGGACTAGAACCAGGTCTCTATCACCTCGGCAACATGTTCGGCTAAATACAGCCACACAAGATAGAGGCTCTGGTCCACCAAGAATACAACATGAACAGTAGCAAGGGGCTTCCCTCCGCTTAATATGAAGGAAGAAAGACGTCCACTATCAGCATGGTCCACCCAGCCAAGAATCAACTTAGCGGCCTTTCCTATCTCCTTTCTCTGGCCTCTAGCTCCTTATATGTGCAACAGGGTGTTGTCAAGCATTCAAACAGGCTTATTAAAATTCTGCTTCTGGAGGCCCACCTGGTTAAGGGCTTTGTTACTTAACACTCAGTGCCTGATTTTTATAGGGTTGGTTTTTTTTGTAAATTTATTAACTCACAGCTATTATCGTTAAACTTTAATCATTTCTGCGGCAAGATTTCTATGCAAGTTAATAGCATCATTTTTTCCCTGGGGGGGGACCTAGCAATATTGATTGCATCATAGAAGGTTTATTGAAATGGCAAACATCATTAAAAATACACTAATAGCTTCAGGTTTTTTAAGATGTAAATGTCATTTCTTAATGAGAAAAAAGGTTAAATTACGGACACCACGCCAATCGCTGGGGCACACACAGCTCTATCCTGTTCTGTATTCTTATATTGAACACATGGGAGATAATTTGCAACTCAGTATTACATTACAGGCTATTCATACACCAATGATAATTCTCATTACACCAAATAAATGTTAACAGACACGGTGCAAGTTTTGATCCAAGCACAAAATCCTTGCATGGTGCCCTTAGTTTATGATTATTATTAATCCTTATCCATAGGAATCTGCCTACCTAGAGTTGGTTTATCTCACAATGAAAAGCTTAGTATTAGTCTTCTTCTGTATGTTTAATCCCCGCACCACTCAAAACACGTATAGATAGTGAACTGGATTGGACTGCAAGCAATGGCTGCCACTAACGGACGATAGTAAGGATCTTCCTTCTTCACTGGCTGCTCGGAGCTGAACGCACCCACCACAGCCCACCCCACCAACGACCCGGTACAAGTTCTGCTTAGCAAGCTAAGCTCTGGTACAGGTTGCATTGTTCATAAGAGATCACACAACAATTAATCACAGACTGTGTTGGTCAAGCATGTTTATTCGTGATCTCTTACCTTCACCCCATTCTCTACTTCTGCGGTCTCCCCATCCGGAAGACAATTCTGGAGATCAATCGGCATATATGTGGTGTTTATATTTAAAACCCTGTAACCACCAAAATATTCCCCCTCAGGTATATTGAGTAGATGGACAATCCAATGAGATAAGAAAGCTCAACCCGACGAATCCCAAGTCTGTGAGTTCCCTGTGCGACAAATGAATCTGCTTGGCCTTTGCGACCTGATGGAAAAACTCGATAACAGCCCACTCCCTCCTTTCGGGATCGGAAGCCGAAACCACACAGGAGGTGGCGCTATAGTTCTTGCATCTCTTGCTGGTATTGACATGACAGTCCACCGGCACAAGCCAACGCGTCGCACCCCAACTGGCCGCCTTTTATAACGTACCAAAAAGCACCAACGTAACGGCTGAACCCGACCCCATATCAACAACCACGCCCACCCCTGACTCTGACCCCCCCGCCCCCAACCACCCACAACACCGCCCGCCCAACCGCTCGCTTCCTTACTTCTCTCAAATCCCCTACCACTACAATGAGCCGAAAAGCAAACCATCTAGTTATTTTCGTAGGAAGAAGGCAAATACGATTACTTACAAGCTTTAACAATTAAACTTGCGT
>NC_133769.1:308595121-308596316 GCF_003597395.2 Chelonoidis abingdonii | reverse complement strand
CGCAGACTATCGAATTAACATGCCTAATGTGGACACTCACAGTCGACTTAATAATATCAGTTTTATTAGACCGATTATAGCTAATTCGATATTATCCCGCAGTGTAGACGTAGCCTCAGGACTAGCACTTTGCTTAACACCAGAGAACTGGGCTATATTTCTAGTGACAATGAGAATAAATGAATGATCAAAGACTAGAGATTCAGGAAATAGTGAGTAAGAACATTAGAAACAAATGGTTACATATCAGACAAAATCATAACATGCTTTTCGGAGACTAAACTTTAACTAGTGGGTGTAACCATCCCTCTGTGGGTCACAACTGAGAATGCCAAATTCAGGACAAACTGCTGAAAAATAAGACAGATACACCCCAAAACTGATAGTTAATTCCTCATAGGATTTATCAAACCAACAACAAAAGTAAATTTCTGTTTCACCACACTGCCTAACAAGAAGTCAGAAAAGCAATTTCCTTAGGTATTCCAGTCCTTGTATTACCATCAAAACACTAGACTTACAGATGAATGGTTCCTTAAAACTAGTTTCGTCAAACAAAGGGTTTGTCTGATCCCAAAGGACCAACCACACGCCCAGGTCAATATATCACTCAGATCTTACCCAAGAATCATGCTGTTGCCAATCCTTTAGTATCTAAAATCTAAAGGTTTATTTATAAAAAAAGAAGGAAAGGTGAGAGTTAAAATCGGTTAAAGGAGTTAAATACATATAACAATTGCAAAGTTCTTGGATCAGGCTTGTAGCAGTGATGGAATCAACTGCTGGTTTAAGTCAAGGCTCTCATTGCTTCCAAATCATTGGAAAGTCCTCAATCATAGACTATCAGGGTTGGAAGGGACCTCAGGAGGTCATCTAGTCCAACCCCCTGCTCAAAGCAGGACCAAATCCCCAACTAAATCATCCCAGCCAGGGCTTTGTCAAGCCTGACCTCTATGGAAGGAGATTACACCACCTCCCTAGGTAACCCATTCCAGTGCTTCACCATCCTCCTAGTGAAAAAGGTTTTCCTAATATCCAACCTAAACCTTCCCCACTGCAACTTGTGACCATTACTCCTTGTTCTGTCATCTGCTATCACTGAGAACAGTCTAGATCCATCCTCTTTGGAAGTCCCTTTCAGGTAGTTGAAAGCAGCTATCAAATCCCCCCTCATTCTTCTCTTCTGCAGACTAAA
>NC_133769.1:308469515-308595096 GCF_003597395.2 Chelonoidis abingdonii | reverse complement strand
GCATCATAGAGCAATGCGAGAAATGACGGGGACGGTCAACCGGTTAAGAGGAGCCAATAAAAGCCTAGATCAGCGGTCCTGCTGAAGAAGCAAGTGTGAAGTTGGGTGCCCAGCGGACCTGCGCTCTGCACGATAGAAAGACGCCATGCCAAAACCAAGGATCACCATACAACCAGCACCACAGAACCAGGTTCCCACTCAGAAAAGGCCAGCCACAACAGCGGCAACTCCACATCTTGCAAACATGAGCTTTACACCCAACGATGCAAAATGCCGTTAGGAAATCACATGTCTCTGTAAGTGGACTGTGTTATCCTGGGAAAGGGTAACATTGTTCTGTAAAAATGGAATTTCTACACCGCAAGACCCACCGTCAAATCAAACTAGGCTCTCGACAATGTATGTCATCCTGTAACGACCGCTACGCCAAAGCTCAACCAGCCCTCCAGTAGGAATAGGACAGCACCTACATCAGACACCAAGGACGCACTGCAGAAGTATAGATGCCCTGGCAGTAACGACTCTCCAACATGCAGGAGCACGCCACCACAGGGACACCCATAGGACACACCCCAAGAATCAGCGAAGCACAAACGTGGTACTGGCGCTGCTTGAGGAAACGCAATGCAAGCCCACAGACAACTAATTAGAAATGAAATAATACGGGCACCGTCCTGAAATAATTTTTCTGTCTTCTGATCAAAAACTTATCAGACCTCTGAAATCTACCCAAGGAAATATCTAAGCTTAAAGGGTGAGACTGTACACACGAACAAGTGTCACCCTGTCTAACTTCAGACGCGAAATACACACTTTCCCCTCCACGCACCCCAAAAACCAAACCACAGTCTAGCACAGATCAGAACGCCCACTCACAACCTATCATTACGTAGCCCGTTTACATTTGGAGAACAAAAAGAAGTGACCTCCTGCAAAGCACACAAACGCAAGAAAAGACCGTACTACTAGGTCCGGCTTACCACAACCTACAAGGCCAAGTTACCTTGGCCATAGACAAAGAAAACAACACAACGTTAACAACAGCAAAGAAATTATTAAGGACGTTAAAGCCCACTCTTTTTCTCTAAAAGCTTCAAAGACCTGCCACTAAAAAGCAAGAGGAGCCCAAGTGAAAAAAGCGCATGGCCTGGAAAGCAAACGACAAACAATCTCAAACTCACTCAGAACCGTCAATTTACTAGACATCAACACTTACACTGCATCGAGCCTTTAAAAACTCCCCGGTCCCAAACAAGGCAACATAGAAGCTGTCCTATATGGGCTATCCTCCACATCCCCACGCTTGCAGCTGCCAAATAAGATACATAGCCCTCCATCCCCCCACCAATGGAGAATCGTGCCATGCAGCATGAATAGAAATCCATTCAAAGGCCTCGAGCAAAGAACCTGACTAGCACACACGACCATAAGGTAATGCGGCGGAAGAGGGAAAGGCAAAAGAAAAGCCGATAAAGACTACACCGCGAAGGAGTATGACAGAATAGGTCACGTCGAAGATGGAAATCAACCTGAGTCCAGCGGCACCATCAGTATTGTAAGATAAGATAGATAAAAGAGCATAAAGGCCAGCATCAACCATAAGGAAGTAAAGAAAAATTGGAAAGACGGAAGAGGGCTCCGAATTAAACCAATAACTCACAAGCAAAACTCAAAAAAACATAATGGTGCAAAATCATAACTCACTGTTAGACAAGAGAAGGCGAATAGGAAAAAATATGCCTTTCACATCAAATCAAGAATGACAAGGACACAACGAGATAACAAGAAGTGGAGAGATATGCTCGCCTAAAAACTATTATACAAATGCACGAAAAATTACAAAGAAACATAAGGAGAGCAGTGAACGATCGCGAAGAGCGGTATTGCACAGGACAGAAATCAGCAAGGGAATAGGCAGAGGAAGAGCAGCATATGGCCAGAGAGAGTCAACCGCGGACAGCGAAAGACAGCCCGACCAAAGGAACATTTTTTCGGTACCAAAAGCAAGCCAAAAAACACACGACAAGAAAAGGGTAGAGCCAACAAAGCTACCGGCTATTCTGTGCACCAATCTGCTAGACAACAACAAAGTGCCACCTAGCAGAAGCAAAGCTGCCACGGGGACATGACTTAATAAGCCTCAAGGTGAAACATCGTCCAGGAGACAAGCGAGTAGCAACCGACGGTAGTGTTACTGCAGAATAGCTAACAGGATGCCACATCATGGCACTGTTTCCGGCCACCATTCCAGAGACTACTCCCGGCAGGAACCACTAAAAAAGAACAAGAAAATGCAATAACCAAGTGTGACGGCATTCCTCGGGAAGAGACAGAATCGTTCCCTGCAAGTTAACCTTCATGCCAACACAGGTATAAGCATCTCAATGGGCACACAGCTACCAGTTTCAAATTATAAAACACTGCACCGACAGATGACCAAAGCACAAGAAGGTTACCATAGAGCTAAAATAGCAAGCAGCACATAAACCAAGTAGAAATCGAAGTCCCCATAAATCGAGAGAACAAGATGACATCAGAAGTTCTAAAGAGCAACACCCACCAATTAGGAACACAGAACCGAACAACCGCCGCCCCCCTCCCACACACAGCTGTGGCCACGACCCATGAGAAAAATACGCGCATCAGTCCGATCTGTCGATTGGACGGAGCACACGCTCTCCACAACAGAAAACAGATCGAATGGGCAAAGCATGAAATAAAATCTTACACACTGCATGAACTCAATCCAACATGCCAGCGAACCCACTCTCACTCAGAGACATGGTATAAGCAAGGAGCCCACCATACCGCACAAAAAACAAACGAGCGAGCGTTTTGAATAAGAGAGGAAGCAGAAGGAGCTGGTACGGCCTAAAGTTTGACAGGGGGAAGCGCGTCGAGTATATGTTGACAAATCCATAGTTAACAGGGCCATGAAGACAACGCACCTACAGCTCCTCTGTAAAGATGCAATCACTGCGTTACAGGAAATATAGAAAGAAAGATCACCTGACACAGTACCGTGGAGAAGACGAGAGAGATACCCTCAACATACAAACGAGGAGAAAAGAAGAAACCACCCGACAAAACACACACAGAAACAATGTACAGTGCCACTTTATAGACAAAATGCACGTAAAAAAACGAAAAAGTGAAGTTGAAAATACAAACACCTCTGGAGAGTTCAAGCAAAAGGCGTAAGTACGCTGAAGGTTGCTTAAGGCTCCTCTCTCCCTCTTGCCAAAGAACAGCAGCCAGGATACTTATAATTTCTGCAAACGGAATGCAACCCAGCATGAAAACGAACTACATAAAAGAATAGGACAAAAAAGCCACGCAAAAATAAGAAACATAAGTATAAATACTTAGACCTTACAACCCATCACCTCCTCCTTACAACGTTTACATACAAAGACGCATCAACAACAAACAATCCATCGGCAGAAAGATAAAGCCGCCTAGCGTCATGATACAGGGAGCACGCGGGAGAGGACGGCGCATGGGCACGTAGCCAGCATTTGGGCGCAAATAACTACAGCGAGTATGCCAGAACTTGGAAACGACATATATGTCCTCACTGCCCAACCATTACAGAAGACAAGACGCCATGCGACGAAACGCGCGCTCAAAACTAACCAAACCATACGGACGAAGCACACATCATACAGGGAGCGATGCACCAAAAAAAGATGGAGTGGGCGGGAGGGAGATCGGTGCTACTATCCTACATGAAAGTAGCAACGATAAGAATTTCGAAAACTGTCACATCGATCCCAGATGGAGAGAGCACCATTCAGATCTAAAAACAATGGTTAAAGTACAGAGGCTAGTATAGAAACTCGACACGGAACTTGCTTTCATGTCAAATTGCGGAAAGGCAAAATAACAACAGGCGTTCACCAATCGAGATGCAAACTGAGACAGAAGCGGTAAAACAGAGCAGGATATATACGTCTTGCCCCAAGGAATCATCACAAATGGAATAAGCATTTTAATGAGTGCACCTGCAGGAAGTAGGATCCTGGAATAAGGATGGGCAAGATGAATGTCAATACAAAACTAGCAACTTATCACACGTAAAACCTAGCAAGACACAACAGTGCCATCAACCACCTGCCACCTTAATGGGGTAAAATAATGATGACGCACGATCTACTCGTAAAAGAAGTCAAAACCTCGACCAGCAATGCGAAGACAAGAAATAGACGAGAGTAGGCCGAATTATAGTTCCGTATTGGGACGCAGTATGGTAAAAAAAAATCACAGACGCATCATATAGAGAGGCAATCACAGACTTTAGATGCTAAGGGACACAAATACGATACCTTGATCATTACAGCGAAAGAAATTTGTAAGGAAAAAAAGAACGTACACAACAAAGCGTAGCGGAAATAAAAGGAAATGTGAAAGAAGCACAAAAAATAAATCAAGAATTGAACTGCTAACAGAAAAAACGATAATCAAAGAGATGTGAATAAGGCGGACAAAAGAAAATCACAGCCACACACATCAAGGATCATTGAATGCATACCCCGTAACCAACCTGGTTAACTGCAAATTATAACATAATACACCCCCTAATTACACCAGCTCATAACACGGCCCGGATGAAATAACTGAAATCCACAGAGACCCCGCAGAACTCCACAAAACATTCCAGCAGTATCAGCGTATACGCAGAATAATCCACTCCTGAAAGCCAGCAAAACATGGCACCCCCCTTATGACAAAATAGAGCGACTAAATCTCAGGATCGAATAGGCACCTACAAAAGAACAAGATAAGAACAGCGCATGGCAAAACGAATCGCCACCTAGAGAGCACCAAAAGGGAAGCTGATCGATTAAGGCACAATCACAAGCACGGAAGATCAGCAAAGGACAGCATCCTCTGACTGCCTTGTGAGACGAGTAAGCCGCATGGCAATGAAAGTTAGAATCAAAAATAAAAAGAACGGAAAATTCAAGGGGGCCTGGACTGGAGATTCACAGGTCAAATCCCACCAAGCCATACACATGCATACCATCAAGCCATCCCCAAATCAGCAAACCACCAAATCTAGGAGCAAGACTAAAAGTAAAGAAAGAAAAGGGGAGGAGCATTAAAGACCAAAAGAACCTATCGCAGCTAAACAGTAGGATGCGAAACTCATCTAAGCAAGGGACGTTATCATTTTAAGTGTGCAAAGCCACTAGACAGAAGTCCAAAATCCATCGCTACCTAGCTGGGGACAAAGCACTCACTTTTCAGTCCCAAAAAAACAAATAAAGGAAAGAATGAGATACCAGAATCCACAAACGGTAAAAAGCTGGAAGCTGCGGATCAGGCAAATCACCAAGAAGAAAAGTATAACCAAGTCTATAAAAAGGCCACACTGAATCGAACAAACCACCCCAACCTAAAGATACCGAGCATAAGCAAAAAGAATTGACAGAAAGAACAGCAATAAAATATAGAAAAGCGGCAACAAAATAACATACCAAGTCTGTAGGCGCTGCAGTTCCCTTACAAAAAACCCAGTAACAACATTCCTGTGCAAAACAAACGAGGAGTGGTCCCTAGCCCAACGATGCTGCACCCACATGCACAGCTATGGAAACAGTAAATGCTCCATCACATGGTCAAGTTCAACAAACTCGCAAACGCCACCATGGCAGAGGCACCCCTACCCAACGGGCTAGGCCTGGAGCACGCAGACAATTACTACACGACCAAAGATAATCCAGGGAAGTGCAAGTATACGGCATAATGCGGCGAAAGATGGGCAACTAGCAGCAAGACGCACCCAATACAAAAGGGACACTTGGTGGCTGAGGTCTGAGCGAGGACAAGGACACACAGATTTTCCGAAGGAATAGCAACAAACGACCTCCCCAAAAGACAACAAGTAGGAGCAAGACTCGCGAGGGATGACCACTACAGACACACGAATAGCATCCCAATACTCGCAGTAAATAAAAACGGTGCCACAGACCCTTCGAACTTGCAGATACAGACAACACAGCAACCGCATCATCTACCCGATATGAGAAGATAGGACATTCAAAAGGACAGAAAGAGACGAAGCTGGTAGTATGCAAATGCACTCAGGGGCTCAGCAATTCGAAACAGTAATGAGTAACCCACTTGAGAGTCCATTACACCTGGCCACCGAGCGCTTAGATGCCGTCCAGCCCCTGTAAGTGACAATAGACAGAGAACTACCCTTAGTAACAGACCGTCTGGTAACACCACATTGGCGCGACTGCCTCCGTGTAGGAGACATGTCCATTTGCAGGGCCGGCCATGACGGGCATTCTACGGTAAAGAGTATCAGTAGGCGCTGGGGTCCCCCACCCAAGTCATAAAGGCTAATAAGGGAAGAACTGAAACATCATCTGAAAACATGGCTATCCCGGACGGGGAGGACTTAAGAAACGAGTTATTGCATTTTAGACCCTGCTGGGAGATCAAGTCCCATGACGTCCACACAAAGAGCGACGTATTAAACAGGTAGTACCAGCGGGTGGTGAAGACACGGGGGAATGATGCTGGACCACGTCAAGCCACTTCCTCTTGCAAACCCCCATAGGTGTTTGCCTGGGATATCCCGCCAACAGCGTCTGAAAGGTAAGGAGCATAGTGGCCAATCGAAGGGAACCCAAACAGGCCCCAGGGCGCTGTATACAGGCAGCGCAAACGGGAGTGTAAAACAGGATGTGAGGTACCCTAAATTGCCTCTGAACAAGAACACAGTCGGATGGGTACAGTTAGACTCACTGTAGCCGAACTTACACTGGCGGAACGCATAGCGGCAAGATCCCGAAGAACTCAAGAAGAGGTACCAATTAAAGGAGCAGAACCACCAACAACTATCTTTGGAAAGCCACGGAATTCGGAATTGAGGAGAGCACAATCCAAAACCTGGACCACTTTAGAACCATCGCGTTGAGGACTTTCATGTGAAACTCTCTTTACCCCTGGAGCAGAGCCTTAACAACTGGAGACGCCGAAAGAGCCAAGGCCGAGCGAAGAAGAAACCAGGCGTTAGTGGAGGTAAGCACCATGCGGTGGTCGACGAGACCATCGTGCCCTCTTGTCGCCGCTGCGGCCAAGGATCACACACACGCCAAGACAAATAACATATGAGACATATCCAGACAGGAGGCAGCCAGGTCCACTCCAGAATGTGAGAGGAGCGACCTTGAAACTGGGGATGCAGTATAGCGCACAAGTCGACTAACAAGACGGCTTACCACCCAGCATTACGCAAACTCAAAACATGGTCACCAGTTGCAAACACCATAAGAGACTGGTGACGGCGGAGAAGGAGAACTCTGCCCACCGCCACACATGCTAATATAACGATGTTAATCACGAACGAGAAGCGCCACAATCTGCTGCCAACGGCTTGGGGTCAGAGAGAGACTATGGACAGGAGAGTAAGACTTGGGACAGTCCCCATGATGTGCCACTAAAGCAAAATAGAGACTGCACTAAGTCCAGCCAAAAACCTGAGCATCATGGCCAAGATCGGGAAGCAAGATCTCACGGAGCAAAGGCACAACAATAGGGTGCTGTCACAGGACCTTCCTCAACGGTCCTGTTCCCCATCAGCTCGCTTCCCGGACTCATAGTGGGAACTCCTACGCACCAAGGAGAACCCCGGCTGAAGATCGCATGAGGAAGCCAAGAACCAGAGCGGGCAAAGAGTGACACTACCTAAGGATCCTCGCAGGCGCTACTCGGAGTAGCGATCGATAAGCAGCCAGCCCCACGGAGGAAAGGTGTCCCAGTCCTCACGCCAAAAGGATCACCCACAAAGACACTGAGCGCGGGAGGCCTCAACCAGCGTCATGGCGAGCACTAGCGTTCCAGAGGACAAGCCGAACTCACACACAGCTCTCGCAGGGGACCGAGATAGAACCACTAGCGCCCGGTTCGTCGTGAGGCTCTGCCTGCTAAAATGACGGAGCATGCGCAGGACAGCAGAAGACCCCGATGCCAAAGAAGACGGGCCTGGAAGTCTCAATACCGGAAAAGGAGACCCAACATTGCACACGGAGCGTCCCAGGGGGACCCCAGGAATCCTGAACAGACGGGCCGCAACAGGCAGGGACGAAGTAGAGACTCTGCACAAAAGTCAGGCAGTGCTCCAGGCGAAGACGTAGTGATAAATAGGGCCGAATGAGCAGGTGCACCCCGTAGCTCCTTAGGATGCGCTCCTGCCGTGTCTCCAGGCAATAACATCAGTTGCCCTCATCCCTGGTAGGGCAACGTCACCACCTAGCTGCCCAATCATAACCCGGCGGGACCGAGCCGAAACTTGGCTGACAAGCAAAGAAAACCAAGAGTGACATAGAATCATACGGTGCCGGCAGCTCAACTGGACTCACAAACTACTTGAGAGGACATGCGATTCACACAATCGTCCTGAGAACCTGAGCTAGGGGAAACCATACGCCACTGACTCGCATGGAACCAGAGGACGCCCATAAAAACCTTGTCCAACCCCGCCTGCGAAACCTTTACCTAGTGTGGCAAACAAACACTCGCGAGCTGAAACTTTTCGCCCAACCCACAAAATGCAGCAGGATGCCTACCTACAGGAAAAGCCCGTGCAAGCAAGGCACTCGAAGCATGAAGGGCAACCGTGGTAGGAAAAAAATGACAAAACCTTGAGGGAGAGAAGGAAGAAATAAAAAAAAACACAACATACTGAGCAACAACAAGCCAAGAAAATGAAACAAATAATATGCTAACGGACGCCAATAGCCCATCCCTACCTGATGAGAAGAATCAGAGTAGCCTGCCGCAGGGCACAAGAAGACGAGACAAAAACCGCGTACCAGCAAAGACACTAACCGATGCACAGCGCAGCGACACAAACACGAGTCTATCGCGAGCACCCACCAGGAAACACTACTGACACAACACCAGACACCCCAGTAGTAAGTGCGGTCCCAGACATCGCCACGGACTGGCGGACATAAGATTCTGTGCCCCGACGGGTGCACCGGCTTTTTTCCCCCCCGCTGCAGTCCACCAGCAACCCCTCTCAAACAATCGCGTTCAGTCGATGATGCCCGTTAAAGAAGCAGTACTCCAAAAGCGGGGGCCGGCTGGTTATGAGAATCAGCCCATCTCGCATCACTGTCGTCGCGCTGCGCAATAGCGCCTCCTCCTCTCTCTGCCTTGCAGTTCATGGGTTCAGCATAGTCAGCATGAGAGCTAACGCATGGTGTGACCAGGAGGGACGCAGGATAGCGGTACTGATACTCAGGGTCCATGATGCTGTGCTATGGGGCTTGCCAATTCACCGAAAAGGCGCGAAACTGGCTTTGTGCTGCGGCTTTCACAAAGGGAGGGTGAGGCTGTACCACAGAACCGAACGCAGGATCTGCCCCCATTCACTGGCTGGTCAACCCGGAATGCCAGCGGGCGGGGGAGCGGGAACTATGCGAAGCTATGCGAAAGGCACCACAAGTGCATCCGCCGCAGAAACGAGTCCAGCCATGGAGCAGGAGCAGACATGAATTAACGCCCTAAGTGGAGCACCAACTTGTCCGACTTAATCATAGACAGTGTGTTAGTCATATAGCAATGATATTATCCGCAGTGGAACGTAGCCTCAGGACTAGCACTGCTAACACAGAAACGGGTATATTCTAGTGACATGAGAATATGAATTATTCAGAAGACAGGATACAGGAAATGAGTATAGATACATACAAATGTAATACAGACAAAAATCAGAACATCTCGGAGACGTAGAACTTACTAGTGGTGTTAACCATGCCTCCTGTGGGGTCACAACTGAGAATGCCATAATCGGACAAACGTCGAAAAAATAACAGACTACACCCAAAACTGAAAGTTAACAAATAGATAACAAAACCACAACAAAAGTATTTCGTGTTTAGACACCTCAACGCCTAAACAAGAAAGATCAGAAAAGGCAATTTCCGTTAGGTTAGTCCATCCTATGAACACACGCCAAAACACAGACTATTACCTAGATGAAAGGTGCTTCTTAAACGACGCTAGTATTACCGCACGTCAAACAAAGAGTCTGATCCCAAACGGACCATAAATGACACTTTTTATCGTATTTCATGATGATTGGAGTGCATATGTCGACTATGCTCAATGAATTCCATCTACCAACAGTCGATAATGAACCACTCAGCAGTCTTACCCAGAATCATGCCAGTGCCGACCCTAGTACTAAATCTAGGTTTAATTAATTAGAGAGAAAAGAGAAGGAGAGTTAAAATCGGTTAATAGGAGTAAAGATACATATAACAATTGCAAAGTCTTGCGACACATTGCTAGCAAGTGATGAAAACTTGGCTGTTAAGTCAAAGGCTCTCATTCGAGCTTCCAAACATTGGATAAGCCAATCATAGACTATTCAGGTGGAAGACCCAGCGAGTCACTAGCCACCCGCGCTCAACCAGCAGGACAACCAATAACATCCACCATCGGCTTGTTCAGCTGACTCGCCGTCAGGCGAAGGAGATTACACCACCTCCCTAGGTAACTCCATTTCCAGCTCACCCATCCCTTCGCTCAGGGAACAGGTTGTTCCAATATCCAACCTACCCAACTCCGTCACGTGCAAACTTGTGAGCCGGAGTACGGTGCGTGTTCTGTCATTGACTTACCTCACCCGGAGAACCCCGAAGACAAGCCAGACCGATCCCTTGAGAGCCTGGTCACATAATGAATGATAAGCAAGCCCTAATCGAATCTCCGTCGCCCGATTCCTTCTTTCTGGCCGCACATAAAATTAACTCCAGTTCTCAGTCCTCCTTCTACGTATGTGCTCACCAGCCCCTAACCCATTCTTGATTGCCTTCACTCTCCAATCCTATAACTCCACATCGCCAGTCCCTTCTGACAAGTAGTTGGCCAAAACTGGATCACAGTAACCCCCAAATGATGGAGGCCTTCAACCAAGTCGCCAAATATCGAAGGGGAAAATAGGCATTCCCTCAAATGCTGGCAAGCTCCTACTCATATGCAACACACATCCGCCACTCCATAGCCTTCTTGCAACAGGTCAACTGTGGACACATCATAATCCCATCTTAACTCCGCCACCGTAAACTCCTAGGTAGCTTATACGTTTCTGCCGACACACGTGACACACCGCCCGTGTAGCACAATATAAGGTCTAATTGTGACGTAGCTATGCACTGGGAATTACTCCTTAACCTAAGCTGCCCAGGATCTCGAATACAACAGAATTGAGGGATAAAAGGAATCTCAATGGCAGCTCAGTAGAAAAGTGTCAGCCACCTATGACCGTAGGCACCAACAGGTCCGCAGATAGAAGTTCCACAGACCCCCCGGTCCGTCAACGCAGCGCCTAAGGTGATTGGCTTTCGCATTACCTGCACCCTATCACAGGGACACGGCGTCCCTACGATGCAGACAGATTTCCCACTCCAATTCGATGTCCGGGAGCTGGGGTAAGCCGGACGGGCTGGTCTGGACATTCCCGCAACTTCAGATGCCTCATTTGCCACTCGCCCGACTCAACCTGTGGAGGCCCTCATCATCTTGGTCATTCTGGCGTTAGGCACCGCCGAGGAATAGAAAGTTACAAATGTTCCAGAAAGATGCCCCTTGACGCATGCGAAAGTTGCAGCACGGGAATGGTCTCAGAACCTGCAAACTAATGGGTGTCACCAAGTCTGTGCTTGTTTTCACTGGCCAAAATTCGGCATTCCACGGCTAGACCGTGCCCCAAATTTACCCAGCAGTGATCCAACAAGTGCAGGGCCCATCGGTTTCGCACGCGCAATTCCTGTCCATGTCCTCAATCATCTCGACCCCGCGAGCCGGCTCCGTCCCCTGGTTTTGCGGTCCTGGTTCAGCAAACGCACATAATGCGTGACGGGTGTTTGCAACGCTCCATGATGTGTCTAGGCCTCAGCAGGGTCCATGCTGCTGGCTAGGGGCTTTCATAGTTCACTCCAGGGAAAGAAAGGTGAAAAATGGTGTCCTGCTGCTTTCATGACGGAGGTGGTGAAGGCTGTACTGCGAGGAACTACCGCGACAATGTTTTTTGCCTCATCAGGCACTGGGATCTCAACCCAGAATTCCAAGGGCGGGGGAGACTGCGGAAAGTATGGGATAGCTGTGGGATAGCTACCCACAGTGCAACGCTCAGGAAATCGACACTAGCCTTGGTACATGGACGCACACTGCCAAATTAATGTGCTTAGTGTGGCTGCGTGCACTCGACTTTATACAATCTGTTTTAAAAAAACGATTTCTGTAAAATCCCGTAGTGTAGACATACCTATTGAGTACATTAGCTTTTTCCACATCCTCTGTCACTAGGTTGCCTCCCCCATTCAGTAAAAGTCCCACACTTTCCCTGACCTTCTTGTTTCTAACATACCTGTAGAAACCCTTCTTGTTACTCTTAACATCCGTTGCTAGCTGCAACTCCAAGTGTGTTTTGACCTTCCCGATTTCAATCCTGCATGCCTGAGCAATATCTTTATATTCCTCCCTGGTCATTTGTCCAAGCTTCCACTTCTTGTAAGCTTTTTTTTTGTGTTTAAGATCAGCGAGGATTTCACTGTTAAGTCAAGCTGGTTGCCTGCCATATTTACTATCCTTTCTACACATCCGGATGGTTTTTTCCTGCAACCTCAATAAGGATTCTTTAAAATACAGCCAGCTTGATTCCTTGCTCAGAATGCTCCCATTAGTATAAGCCCATAGTCCAGATACTAGAGCAGGAAAGATGCAAAATGGAGGTGTTTTCAGGGCCTTTTATAGCTTCTGCCATGTGGAGGGAAATCCATTGTTTCAAACAAAGGGCTCAGCACAGCTGGTGGAAAATCACAGGTGACAAGATGGTGTTTGGAGTCACGTGGGCAAGTCACATGTCCATGCATGATTTTGCTTAGTCACAGTAGAAGCGATTACCTATACCTCAAACAGCAAGTTCACAGGAAAGTCCATTCGGGGTAGGTGGGCATCTTCCATTGTGAGTTAAATGTTTTTTTGATGGGCCACTCAATTTGAATATTCCCTCCAAGATGTGCTGGGTAACTACCTTGTGGGCGCTACCCAGGAGCAAACATTTTGAAATACAGGTATAGAGCCAACAATCATAACTTCAAATACCAGAATGGTACATGCATACAAATAGCATAATCATAACCAGCAAATCATATCCTGTCTATTGACGCCTTACTTAACACACTGTGTAAAATTTGTTACAATTATATAACAGTGGTAGGAATAATGATCTACATGGTCGTATTTTAATCAGATAATGTTACAGCGGGTTAACCTCCTGACTAAAGAAATTTATCTTGCTCAAAGTCCTCTTCAGTGTTTCCAAACAAGTTTGGCTGAGATCCCATTTTCATGCATGCAAATGAGCTATCTGCTTACTTCCTAGGTGCAGGATGAAGGCAGGTCTTCTTTGCCTTCTAGACATTCCCCCAAAGTTCATTGACTTTGCTCATCTGAAACCCTGCAAGGAGGCTGGGTCTCAGAGCCCAGGGTCCAGCCTGAGTCTGAACGTCTACACTGCTATTTTTAATTCTGTGAGCCTGAGTCAAGAGACCCAGGATCTGAGGTTCAGCGCCACAGGTTTTTTTATTGCAGGGTGGATGCACCCTCAATGACTTGCTCAAAGTCACATGGAAGAGTCTGAGGCAGAGGCAGAAATAAACTAGTGCTTGGTGTTTGCCTCTGCCATGCTGTGGTTTACTTATTGACATGGACATAAGATTGAGAGTTTGCTTGCTTTCTAGTGGCCCAGCCTGGTGCTATTCAATATTGTCTTGGTGAGTTGGGTACTAGTTTTTGGTGAGAAACCTTTGTATGCATTATATTGTCAATATACTCAGTTCAGTGTTCTCAGTGAGGTTACTAAAAATAAACTAGGCAGGATTTTCAAAAATGCTCAGTGTCTCCACTGAAGTGAATGGAAGTTTTACCACTGATTTCAATGGGTGCAGAATTAAATCTATGTGGAGCTCTTTTGAAAATCTCACCCACTGTAAATCATTTCAGCCAGTGGAATTCATGTCCACAGTTTATCTAAGAGCATTGGACCCTTCCTTGCCAAGCACTGCAGACCTATATTCTAAAATATATCACTTCCTACATATATGCTACTGAGAGATTCCCTTGTAAGGGAGATGTGTTTCCTAAAGAATGTTCCTAAAGACAGTTATTACTCGGAGCATGCTTGGTGGAAAACCCCCTGCGAGCCCCTCCAATATTGCCATGAATTAATGGCCTGTTTTGAATCTGCTTCACAAAGATGCCATTTTAAACACAAATGTTCCTGGGAAATAGTTTATATCACAGGTGGCTGGTGAAGGTATTCATTGCGGGATTGAACCCACCCCACACTCAGAAGTGAATTAAGGTTTCCTGAGCCTCTGGGCCAGAACAAGTGGGGTACCCCTTCCACCTGCGGTCCTACCCACAGCCCCACCCCTTTCTGCCCCTTTTCTGGGGCCCACTCCTGTTCCACTCACAGTCTCCCCCCATTCTACCCCCCACTGCAACCCAGCAACCCCTTTTGCTCCTTTCTGCCGTCCTAAGACCTGAGATGCTCTATCCCCACACCATGGCCCTGGGGGCCGCAGTGGGCAATGAGAGCCTTTCTAGTCCCAGGGCTGCAGCAGGGGTCCGGGTGCTGAGGCTTCCCCTGCCATCTTGTGACTTCTGCTGGGGATGGGGTTGGGGGCCGCTGGGAGGAGGTGTTAACTGGAAAAAACTGCAAGAATAGTAGCTTAACCCAGGGAGGCAATATTTCTTAAAAAACCCTCCCTGCCACAGATCTTTCCTCCACTGTATCTATCACCAGTGGTGATTCCTTTATCTCAGTAAGGCAGTGGAGAGGCAGGTATAGTATAAACAACCAAGTATGTTATTAAACAAATCACCACAAACTATAAAACCATTCAGTAATTAACACCCTAATATTGGCTTTAAGCCAGGACCTCAGAACAAATAAGTGGGTACGGAGAAAACCAAATAATCAAGTACATCACCATCTCCGCAGAGACACACTTGGACCGGCAAAACCATAGATCGTGGACCACGACTGGAACACAGACAACCACCTGGAAACGACAGCACCAAGGATCACTTGGAACACCACACGGGATCAGGAGGGACACCACACAGGATCAGGATCAACAGAGGCAGGAACAGGATGGTAGCATCCAGGGCAGGTCAGTGACGCCTTCTCCTCTTCTCTCTGGATGATACTGCAAGCACGGCTGCCTCTGGGGCAGACAGCCCTTGATACTGGGTGCACTGTTCCTTTATAATCCATTGCTGGGTAGATTACCCATATCACATGACTCTTTCCTGCCACTATTTTCCCCGCCTTAGCTCAAAAAAAGTGCCAACTAATGAACAAGAACAGGGGACCAAAATGGAGGGAAACAGCAAATGTGAAAACAAAAATGGTGAACTGGCCCAACAGAGGGGAGGGGGGCTTCCCCTATCCCATGGCTTCTGCTGGGGATAAGGTCTGGGGCCTCTGGGGAGGGGCAGCTTCCCCCCATCGTGCAGCTGCTGCCAGGGACGGGGTCAGGGGCTTCTGGGAAGGAGGGGCTTCCCCCATCCCACAGTTGCTATGGGGAGGGGGTCAGGGCTGCTGGGGAGGGAAGGGCTTCCCCCGCCCAGCACTGCTGCCACAGAGCAGAATCAGGGTGCAAGGCTTCTCCCACCCCACCTGCCTGGTGGCTGGGGCTCCAGGCTTCCGCCGCTGGTGGCGGATTTTTTTGGGGGGCCCCCCATTTGGCCGGGGTCCCTGGGCACAGGCCCTGTGGGCCTTGTAGCTAATCTGCCACTGCCCACACTAACTGCACAGTGGGGTTCCTGTCTTGCGGGGCCGGGCCCAGCTTCCCACTCTGGCCCTTTCACTCTCATTGCTCACAGATTTGGAGAAGCCTGCCACAGTGTCACTTGATGTCTGGGTCAGCATGGAGGCCCTGCCCTGCTGCACCCCACTTTCTGGCCCTGTCCCCTCTCTCTTGGGACATCCCTTCTCTGCCCCAATACCTTCAGGATTCCCTCCTTTCCATTGGATCCCCCCATACCTCCCCCACTTGCTCAGGATCCCTCCCTCCTATAGGACACCCCATCTCCCCCACCCCCATTCCCTCAGGATCCTCTCTCCACCAGGACTTCCCTTCTCCCCTCCAACATCCTCAGGATCCCCCTTCCCCCAAGACCCTCCTTTCCCCCCAAGTCATCTCAGGATCCCTCTTCTCTGGTACTCCCTTCTCCCACCTCAGTTGCCTCAGGAGCCCCCCTTGCCCCAGGACCCCTACTTTACCTCAATCAGCTCAGGATCCCCCTCCTCTGTGACCCCTTCTCCCCCCTGATCACCTCAGGATTCTCCCCTCAAAATAGGTCCCTCCCATACAGGCAGGTCGCCTACTCCCTATGGTGTCCCACCCAATCTCTCCCTGCCTTTTTCCTGGCCCTGGTGCTGCCACAGGGCTTTGCCTGCCCGAGTTGGGCATGCTCACTGGTGGTGGGGTCGCTCAGAAAATGACAAAAGAGAGATTGAGGACGAGGGGTGGCTGAGTCCCCTCCAACCCTAGCCACATGTCCCCTGTGTTCACACACCTCTCTTGAGTGGTTTTTATTCCTGTGGGTAGAATCCAGAGATGACAGCACTGTAATGAAGCCCACCCTTTGCCTTGCAGCTACACCTCTTTATGAGAACTTGTAATGTATACCATCAAATCAGTCCTTCCTCTGGCCACATTTATGCCTCATCTAATTTATAGACAGACCATCTCCAGGGTGTTTAAACTCTTTGCCCATTCAGTCTTTGTCCTCTCTGACCAGATTGCCACAAAAATGCCAACTCTGCTGGCAGTTTGGGGGAGGTGAACAGCTGTTTGCTAAGAACTAGACTGAGTCCACCAACTCATATATGTCACTGAATAGCCATTGGGACTTTTGGTCACTACTAACTGTGGCCCTCAGTGCTATCATGATGTGTAATACCATAGATAAGCACTGCTCTTACTAGACAAATACAAATACAGAAGTGAAAGCCTGTCCCAACTGAAGTCACTGGCAAAAGTCCCATTGATTTCCAGGATTTCACCCAACGTCTGTGATCTGAAGAATTCGCATATTGCAAATCTTTACTCATGTGACTAGTTCTCATGCTAGTAAGCCCACTGAAGTCCATGACAGAATTTGGTTTCTTTTAGACTGCTAGATGGAGTAAGAGTTTGCAGGATAGGGGCCTGATGAAGACATAACGTGACAAGTGGTGATTACAAACACTGGGAAAGCAATGTTGGAGGACAATATTTACAAAAATATGGGTATGTCTTGTGGATGATGCACGTGTCAGAGACATCTGATATTAGTGGGTTTTGTTCCTTTCATAGATAATCATATAGAAGGCGGATTTAGCCATCCAGAGAGATGCATTTTTTTTCTGGGCTTCAGGGCTGGTGATAGAACTAAACAACCACAGCCAAGACTGCTTATTGTCATATAAGGCCAAGATCCATGGGAATAAGTGAGCCATAGATCCCAAACTTTCTCCATTGCTAACACCTCCCATATCAATGGCAGCCTAGTGTTAATCCCTGTTGCATGACCATTGGCTGGCCCCACTGATACTCTCTCTGTGATCTGTTCAAAGAGAGGTACAACTTCATAAACAGGACCCAAGTAACTTTTGATAATATTTGCATCACAAGTTCCAGTTTGCTGGAAAGGGGCATGTTATGCAGAGTGGCTGGTCCTCTGACTTCAACTCCTCTTTTGGGTCAATCCCTTAGTCATGCAGAGATGAACTCCCATGTAGCAGTCATACAGCAGAGTGAGGCAGCTGCATGGTAGTCATTGTTTCTGTAAATGCAGCGTAATATACTACAATGAAATGGACCACATGTAAGCTAGTCCATCCCCATCCCATGGGACATCCAGTCCTCCTTTCTTTAACATAGTGATAGACTTGTTGGGACCAATTCTCTGAAGGCAATACATTATTGCAGTGAGTGGAGTCATGCCAGCAGAGAATTTGACACACAGAACCAGACTTTTAAGTAGCTTATAGGGTTAGTTTGTCTAGGAGTTTATTACAAGGTTATTAGTGCAGCACAGAGCTAATATATGGTGAAAATGTGTAGTCTGTTAAAAAAGTTAAGAGCACATATTAGCAAAATATACAGTGAAACTGTATGGAAATATGAGTTAAGGAAGTCAC
Organism: Chelonoidis abingdonii; assembly: GCF_003597395.2. NCBI lineage: Eukaryota > Metazoa > Chordata > Testudines > Testudinidae > Chelonoidis > Chelonoidis abingdonii. Next base: position 308,576,870 of record NC_133769.1, on the reverse strand, counting down.
ATTAATATAATCTAGTTTCTTTCCTTTAAGGACTCCTATCTGTTTTAGGACTGCATTCCAATTTAAACAAAGAGATTAAGTTTCAATATCCACCAGAACTAATTACACTACATTCAGAATTACTGTTTTGAGCTATGCAAAATTAGTCAATAAAATGATTTAGTTCCACCCTGCTTAGTGACCAACATGCAGCCTTAACTTCCACCTTAAATATAATGTTATACAAATTTCAGTTCTGTAATTGCTACATAATTATTACTAGCAAATTTAGACCACTCACCAATGATACATATCACTCATTCACATACATTTTCCCAAACACTACAGAAAAACATACAGGACACTCACCATTTATAGTCTAGTCTTAAACCAGTCAATGGAAAGATTCCAATTGACTTCAGTGAGCTGTGGATCAGGCATTCTGATACTGCACCTCACTTACACACGATAATACAAAACTCACAGGCAATGTAATTTATTAAACCTACATACAATGTAATTCATGAAACCTATATTACTTCTCAAATCACACAAATATGTTTATTTGGTCAGCACATAACATTGTTCAGGATGACAGTGGAGAGATGTTCACTGTGGGACTGGAAGGGAACTGGCTTGAGAAGGGAAATTGATGACTGAAATTTTGATGAAATATGACTTTTCATTTGCATTCATGGGTCAAAGAGTCTAGTATCTTTAACTCAAAGGTCATTAAGTTTTCTGTGTGAGACAGTCTGAATATAGTCATTAATATTACACTTTTCTCACTGAAGAATTGCAAATAAAACCAACATGCATTGCCTTTTGCGAATGTTCTAGCACAAAATGTTATTATTTGATGCAAAACGTGCATATGTGTAACTTAACTCAAAGCATGCAACTGTCCTTTGCAAAAGTTTACACTGGTATTAAAAGCTATTAGTCATTTTTGAACAACTGGCTAGGGAAAATTTTTTTTTTGTTCTACAACCCTGGTAATTCTTAAATGTCATTCAAGATTCAAGAATGTTTGTTTGTTGAAAGTGAAATATAATTTTTTTAAGCTTTTCTTTCTCTTGAAAAGAAGTTTCATTACATCTATATTGTGATATATTCTCACATATGTATATTGGGCTGTCTTGCCTTCTGTTCTTAATATACTGCAGGGATAGACAACCTCTGGCACACGGCTTGCCAGGGTAAGCACCCTGGTGGGCCGGGCCAGTCTGTTTACCTGCTGCATCCGCAGATTCGGCCAATCACGGCTCCCGCTGGCCGCGGTTCACTGCTTCAGGCCAATAGGGGCAGCAGGAAGCGGTGCGGGTAGAGGGATGTGCTGGCTGCCGCTTCCTGACACCCCCATTGGCCTGAGAAGGCGAACCGCGGCCAGTGGGAGCCACAATCGGTCGAATCTGTGGATGTTGCAGGTAAACAAACCGGCCCGGCCCACCAGGGTGCTTACTCTGGCCGGCCACATGCCAAAGGTTGCTGATCCCTGATCTAGTGTATACATATTAATGTTCTATAACAATGATCCAAGCCTACAAACACACACACTGTACTCAGATGAGTAAATCCAATTATTTCAGTGGAGTTACACACTTCAGTAAAACTACTTTTGTGCATAAGTGTTTGCAGGATTAAATCCTAAACCATTTTAAGGCAAGGGAGATTAAGGGCTAGATCTTCAACTGGTGTAAAACAGCATGGCTCCACTGGTTTCAATGGAACTATCTTGATTTACAACAGCTAAGGATCCGGCTATAGGCCACCGAGATGCCACAGATTCCACAAACACTAAGTTACCACCAGATTCTACCATTCTTGATCTTGTTGAGTAGCATCTTCATCCACCAGTGGTGCTATTGAAATCAATGGGACTGAATGTGGAGTAAGGTGCCACTCAACAAAAGTAAAGAGTAACTCTGGAAGTATACCAAATTCTTATTAAGGTATAATTCTTTACAGAAATGGATTTTGTTTACCTTTAGAGGGCTGTAATCTTTGACGGATGAAATCCACAAGCAGACCCCTCAAACACAATACAAAACCTTTATTAGTGTGTTTATTGGTGACACTGATTACAGAAACCAAATGGAATTAAATAACATTAAACTTGAAATTGACCACAGACTCAAAAAATACAGGTCACAGTTGGCAAGGCAAACTTCTCAATACACTGGGTTGCTTAGGTTATTATTACACTGTGAAGGAGGAATTTCCCTTATTTGATTTTAAATAATTCAGGATCTTATTATTTTGTGTCTTTCAGACAATTCCTTTGGCAACAATTTCAATTTGTTTATCTTTTATTATACAAAAATATAATGAATTTTCCTTATATACAAACATTACATTACACAATATACAGGTTAAAAACACTACAAAAATAGCAGGCCATAGGTGAACTAAAAGCAACAGAACAGGATAGGGGAAAAATTAAATACTGCACATTTCATAAAAATTACATCAACTACATACAGTTTTTTGTTTGCAAATACCAAACAGTATCAATGTGATTGGAAATCTTTCCCAACAACTTCATTTTTAAGGCACGTCTTGCATATTTATATGTACAACACTGAATCTGGTCAATAACTTAAGGGTTCTTGAGAGTGACCTAGAAGTGTTTGTGTATGTGTGTGCTTGGATGGGGAGCGTGTAGCATTAAACCTTCTCACTAGTGTCAGTCTGGGGTGCTAGGTATCTAGTCGAGGGGGCTTGGTATAGGGGCACCCCCATCTCCTGAAGTTCTGGAAGCCTCCCAGAGCGAGGAGGGGAGAGCAATGTGATTGTCCTGTCAAAGTCTCTGTGTAATACTTTCTCGTAGACACTCTGCAGTCCCACTGTCTTGGGCAGCTGGGCCTGGTAGTAGTTGTCCCTGTGAAGGGGGTCCCTGGGCAAGGAGGTGCTTTTGCAGAAGGTGGACAGCTGAGCTGAGGGACGAGGAGATGAGTGAGGGTTGGATCGGCCACAGGATGGGCTCCAGCAGCGGTCCGAATGGCCCAGGATTTTACATTCAGCAGTACAAGCCCATAATCCTAAAAATACAAATAAAAACCTTAGACCTGTAATCGCTGGAGAAACAGCCACATAATTCTGAGTTCAGCAGAGAGTTATTGGCCAGATCATCAAAAGCTTAGAATGATGGGGATGGGGAAGGTGGAGGAACAATACTTCAGGACACTGCTGCAAAGCACACTCTGCAAGCTATCATTATTCCATTTAGCTAGCAAGCCCTAACTCACCATGAATGTCAGCAGGAAGAGCTTTTTTAAAATGTATTTTATAATAGGCTAGCTGCTTCTAATTTGCACTATGTTCTCAACATGCAGGTAGATACTTAAGTTGCATGCTGTGAAAATGCTGGCAGGGCTACACCTGCAGTGAGTGCTGCCTTGGAAAGATGCAAATAGTGTGACTGCTATAAAACTGGTCCAGTAAGCTCAGTGTACCTTAGATAGATAGATAGATCCTTTCACTCCTGGGCTAATTTTTATTTTCATTGCAGCCGGTCTGTGCTGTGAAATTGACCAAGCCCTTACCATTCTGCATGTGAGTGATGAGATCCTTCTTCAGGGCATCCCCGCTGATGTCAGAGTCGCTGTCATTAAAGTCGCTGTCACCTTTGCCACTGTCTTTGCCACTGAACTTTTCCGCTTCTCGGGCTGATATGGCATTGAAAGAATGACCCTTCCAGATGGCCACTGGTGGGGTGGATTCTTTGCTATAATTAGGAGCAGAGGCATAGGGCTGGAGGGAATCGGGAGTGTGGGAGAAATAAACATATGTCGACATCACAACCGTATCAAGATTCCCCTCTTCCAAACCACCCCATACCTTCTTCCAGTCCCTCAAGCTAAAGCACAAACAAGTGCAGTGGGATCTTACCTCCCTATTAGTTGCCCTAAGTCGTTTCTGACCCTCGTAGAGACAGGCATTCACAGTGCTGGTCTCAGAAGAGGAGACTTCTTCTGCAGGTGGAGAAGGGGTTGGGCTGGTGAAAGAAGCTTTGCTGGGAAAGGATCGCACTTCAAACGCATTCCCCCTGGGGCTGCTATTCTCCTGGATCCCGTTCTCTAGGTGGGAGATGTCGATTCGCTCCGTCAGGGGCCCATTGTTCTTGATATCAGTCTCCTTCTTGCGCTTGTTGCAGGTGGTTGCAATGGTGATGATGGCCACCAGCAGCAGGGTGCAGCTTCCAGCTAGGATGATAATGACAATCAAGGGAATGTCCCACTCCAAAGCCTTCTCCTCCCAGGTGCTTGGCTTGGCCACCTCATGGCTGCTGGAGGATGCTGTGGCAGTCACCAGGAAGTTTATTGTGGCTGTGGTGACAAGGGGGGGCTTGCCATTGTCAGTCACAGTGAGGATGACTTTGAACACCTGCCCCAGCTCTTCGGACAGGTCCCCCCTGAGCACGATCTCACCTGTCTTCTTGTTGATGGCGAAGAGCTCTGGCTGCTGCTGTGGCTCCACCACGAAGGAGAAGGTGAGCTCTGCATTGACCCCATCGTCCGCATCTCTGGCTTTGATCTGAGCCACCAGGGAATCGCGGGGTGCCTTGCTGGAGACCCCGATCTCCATGGAGCCGTTGGCCAGCGGCGGGGAGGTGATGACCGGGGCGTTGTCATTCTGGTCCACCATCCTCACCTTGATCAGGGCGCTGCTGGACAGCTGAGGGGAGCCCCCGTCGCTGGCCTGGATCCTCAGCTCCAGCTGCTTGAGGATCTCATAGTTGAATGTCCTGAGGGCGTAGATGGCCCCAGTGGCCGGATCCACAGAGACGTAGGTGGAGATGGGGGCGCCCAGGACCTGTGTTTCCAGCAGCCTGTAAAGCACCTTCCCGTTGCGGCCCAGGTCGGGGTCCCGGGCCACCACGGTGGCGAGGTAGGCGCCCGGCGGGTTGTTCTCCAGCACCGCCACCTCGTAGACGGGCTTGGAGAAGAGCGGCGCGTTGTCGTTCTCGTCGCTCACGCGCACCGTGTACTGCCGGACGCTCTTGAAGGGCGGCGAGCCCAGGTCCTCGGCCACCAGGGTCAGGTTGTACTCGGCGACGCGCTCGCGGTCCAGCGGCGCGGCGGTGACGAGCACGTAGCTGTCGGCGTAGGCGCGCTGCAGCGCGAAGTGCTCGTGCCCGTAGAGGGCGCAGCGCACCTGCCCGTTGGGGCCCGAGTCCCTGTCCGAGGTGCTGACCAGCGCCACGAAGCTGTCGCGCGCCGCCGCCTCGCTGACGTAGGCCACCCCGGCGCCGGCGGGGGCGCCGCTCAGGGGGCTGATGCTGATGCCCGGCGCGTTGTCGTTCACGTCGGCCAGGCGCACGATGACTTTGCACGTGGCCGCCAGGGGGCTGGCGCCCCGGTCCTGCGCCTGCACGTCCAGCTCGTAGGTCCGCTGCCGCTCGTAATCCACCGGCCCCTCCAGCGTCAGGCGGCCCGAGAGCGGGTCCAGCCGGAAGAGCTGCCGCGCCTCGGCCGGCACTTGGCTGCCGAAGCCGTAGACGATCTCCCCGTTGGGCCCCTCGTCGGGATCGGCCGCGTCCAGGTCCAGCAGCAGGGAGCCCCGCGGCGCGTCCTCGCCCAGCTCCACCGTGACCGAGCCCTGCGGGAAGGCCGGGCTGTTGTCGTTGGCGTCCAGCACCCGGACGCTCACCGTGGCCGTGCCCGCGCGGGCCGGGCTGCCGCCGTCCTGGGCCACCAGCTCCAGGGTGTAGGCGGCCTGGGTCTCGCGGTCCAGCTCCTGCAGCAGCACCAGCTCGGCGCTCTTCCCGCCGTCCGCCCGCGGCTGCGCCTCGATGCCGAAGTGGCTGTTGCGCGAGAGCTGGAAGCTCTGGATGGAGTTGGAGCCCACGTCTGGGTCCACGGCGATCTCCAGCGGCAGGCGGGTGCCGGGCGCGGCGCTCTCGGACACCTCGAGCGGGATGTGCGCCTGGGGGAAGCGCGGCGCGTTGTCGTTGATGTCCCGCACCTCCAGCTCCACGTGCACCAGCCGGTACTGCTCCTGCCAGAAGCTCACCACGTCGAAAGCCAGGACGCACTGGAGGGACTGGCCGCACAGCCGCTCCCGGTCGATCCCTTCCTCGCCGATGCTCAGCTGCCCGTCGCCCTCCCGCACCCGGACCAGTGAGCTGTTGCTGAACTGCTCCATCAGCCGGAAACTTATCTCTCCGGGCGCTTTCACGTGCATCTCTTCTGCCAGAGTGCCGATGACTGTGCCTGGCGCGTCCTCCTCATAAGTGCGGTATCTCACCGTCTTGCAGAGGGTGACCGAGAGCAGCCAGCAGAGGTAGACGAAGCGCGGCGGAGAGGCGAGGCTGCGCCCGTCCCTAGCAAGACCCATGTCACCTGCACTGAATTGCTAACCTGAAAGGGGATGAGGATTTGGAGAAACGGTTGTCTGTTAGGGAGTGAGTCTGCCCCTAAAGCAGGAGGAGATGAGAGGGTAACTCTCCTGCTCCCAGGTGCAGATCATGCATGCTCTGCTCTGCAAGGTAAATGAGCCGATTGCTTATAGTTGCCCTAACCCGAGAGGTGCCAGCGACGCTGATGAGCTAGGCTCAGTTTTTCCAGCTTCTAAACGAGACTGCGTCTCCTGGGGGCCTTTAATAGACGCGGATATGCAAATTTTTCGGAGCCGAACAGCCAATGGCAGGCACTCTTTTCACACTGCTCTCCTGAATGCCTCCCAGAAAATCCATTTAATGTGGAAAAGGCTTAGAGAGGAAAACAAGAAAGGAAAATTAGGGAATCTCTTCTTTGTTTTCTTTAACTCTTTTTTTTTGAAGGCGAGCTGCAAATGAGTTGGCACAGGGAGCGTGGAGTAAAATGCGGGAAGTGTTTTGTTAATTGTACCACTACAGCACCCTGCTGTTGAACAGGTGCCTAGTGTGCAAATATCTGCCCTTCTGAGCTAGTCTCTTAAAAACGCAGAGAACTAGCTTGCTTGGGCTTTGTGTGCGTGAATGTGTCTATTATGTGTGTCTGCCTATGATTATCGATTAATAAAGTGCTGCGCAATGCATATATAGTGGGAGTTGATTTTCTTTCCCTTGATTTCTGTATTGATCCCCTAAACGAGATTGAAGGATTAACTGAAAATTGATTTTATTCAAATTTGTCCACATAATTGTGCTGTACTCGCGTGAGATCCTGTGATCAGACCTGGAACTTGCCTTTCAGAAGATATTCCGAGGATGCTTTAGTATGCATATCACTGCCCAAGTGGCTTTCTTAAGCCTTGGGCACTAGCAAGCAAAAAAGAAGAAGTTCCAAATAGGATTTAGCATAAGCTTGAGGAGATTTGGAAAGGTTTCAAAGATCAGACTGTTCAAAGGCTTATGAGGCTCTCGTTAGCTGTAGCAATATAATAGCATGGCAGGCTATCCCATTTGAGGCACCAATGTCTGTATTATTTCACTATGACAAGCTAAAGGGAAAGAAAGTTGAACAGTTTCCACAGAGGAGGTGGGCTAAGTTGAATATAATGAGCAAACGCCACATGTATCCATTATGTCCCTCTATTCATTCCCAATCACTGCCATAACTCTTTGACTAAACGATGATGGGCGCTGAATTACACACAATGCCCAGTTCATATTAAAATACATTTAAGATCTATCCCTCCTGATGCCCTGTTACGGCTCTTTAGAGGATTTTCTTTTTGTCCTAATAGGGCCTCTCTGGGAAGCAACGCTAGTTTCGTTCCAGAAGAACAAAATAACAGCATGAGGTTGAAACCCTGCACGAACCTTGGGGAACTAAACCATCTGCCTAGAAAAGTATGAAGACATAGCAGTGAGTCACCAAGTTTTACTAGTCCTGCAGTCCGAGGGGATACCGAGACAGCGCATGCAACGTGCATTCATTGGGTCCCCCCGTCGCCTCCCCAGCTTCACGTTAGGTCTAAGCACTGTGCGGGGATAGCGGGCTAAGAGAATGCGTACCTGATCTCGGTCCTGGTGAACGAGACCTTTCAAGTAAAGTCAGTGGGAGAAGAGAACATTGTATCAATAGTCTCTCCTGAAGGACCGACCCTTAAATGGATTCCACGTTTTAGGTCACATTCTGAAACAGAAATCCACATTGCAATTGGTACACCCTGATTTTGTGTACCGCCATGGGGAAAGAAAAAGACACGAGGCACTTTACATTGAACTGAGTGCTGTTTTGATGTGTAAACTATGTATAAAAGATATCCGCTCGGTTGAGCACTTCAAGCGGTTACCATGCTAGTACGAAAAAGCAAAATCGGGCTGCAGGACTTAGGGAGAGGCATGCTCCGAGCTTCCTGCAATGTGCAAGAAAAAGAGCCCTTACTAGAGTGTATCTATACATGTCAAGCCGTCTACAGACACCAGGCTGCGTCAGTTAGTGCTGCTCAGAAGCGCTCTGCCGCCTGGTGCTCTTCTCCTTTCTTTGTATCCCGTCGCTGTGTATTTCAGGGATGAAAAAAAGCAATTGCCGTAGCAGCTGCAGCAGGCGTTGTGTATGGGCAATACAAAGCATCTACCTCAACAGCACATGGGTCTCGTGGCATCCTCTCTAGTAACCTTCCCCTCACGCGGATTGCAATAGTTCTCCCCCTTTGCCCGCGTCCCTCACATATAGATCCCCTCCGCCCGCCTGACTAGACTGTCCGATTCTAGTAGCTGGAGTCCTCCCTAATCCCTCTGTCACCAGAGGCTTCCTCCTTGGGGCTGATCATGCCTTAATGGGACCCCTGCAGGACAACGAACTTGTCACTGGCCAGTACTTACATGTACATCTGTATACAGCCCTAGTCACAACAGGCGTCCTATGAGCTTTTAGGGGCTGGTTACTAATGCAGCCAAAGCTGACTTGTATTAGTACTTTACAGTGAATAGAAACATCTGTCCATTTGTTCCAGCTGTGCGCATGAGCCACTCCCTGGGCCCGATCGGATCCCTCCTGAAGTCAATGGAAAGACTCCCATTGATTTCAAGGGAAGTTGGATCGGGCTTCATGTGAGCCACTAAGGCCCTCTCCTGACATCCAGATCTGATCGCCAAGTTAAATTACCAGTTTGCCTTAATACTTCCGGCTTCTCAGTGTCCACAGCCTTTGCATAACCTCAACCGAGGACACAAAGCACCCCACTGGAGCAAAAAAGACCAGAGGGAAATTAAGCAAAGTTGACTTATTTTTAAGGGAATTGAAGACAATGGTCCAAAATCTGTCTCCGCTTGTCCGGATTCTGATTTCAATTACACAGTTACCAATCCAGAATAATTACTGGGCAGCTTCTGATATATCTGGTGTAAATCCGGAGTAACGTCTTTGACATCAATAGGGCTTCGGAGGTGTAAATGAGAGGGTAATTTGCCCCCACATCTGACAATCACATTGATCCGGAAACCGGGGTGTGCTTGGCCAATGAATGGCATTTCCTTTAGTCTCATATCTGGTCCTGGCGGCAGTAGTCCTAATTCTTAGTGGCACAAACTACCAAAGAAATCGCTACGGCACGGATCATTCAGGCATGTGACTCAAAGCTGTGGCTAACCGACAGACCTAAAACGAGTGGAGGCAATGCGAGGAAGGCGCTTTGCGGCCTTTCAGCAGCAGGGCGTGCCAAAGCGTCCCAAAGCCCAGCTTCCTAATTACTGCCGAGGAGCTGTGTTAGGAGTAATTACCCCGAGTGGTGTGATGGCACGCGAGTGAAGTGAGCTCGGGTGCCTGCGGATTGCCAGCATTCTCCAGCCTGGCGGGCAGCAGCCAGATTATGGAAATAGGATTTAAAACAGCGCATCAGCGCCTCACTCAAATCCGCACCGAGAGAGGGGGAAAAAAAATCCGTGTAGCGCTGATCTGGTCCAACAAAAGCGCCCCAAATCGCCTTGTTATCATACCAAAAGGCTTTGGCTATCTCAAAGGAACTCCTTTCTCTTTATCTTAGCAACTTAGCAGACAACTGTCTCGCGATCATGAGAACAAATATGGCCACAATGGTTGGCATTTTCTCGGAATGCAAATGTGGTGGGCTCAGAAAAGCTGGATTTCTCTGACTCTGCCTAATACCAGCATTGTGAAACTCGCGTGCAGACAGCAAGATTGACATGGCCGTCACGTGATGGATTAGATCTATAGGAAAGTTTTCAAAGAGTTTACAATGGGTGGCTCAGCTTGATCTGACATCTCCCACAGTTTAGAGGGAAAGAGAAGCAGGATATATTCTCATATGTAATAGGATTATCTTTTCCATTTCAAGTTCTATACAGCATGTAATTTATTTTTAATTAGGATTAACTCTGCCAGGAAAGGAAACCAGACTTTGCTGAGAAGGCAGCGCTATTCTAAGAGAAGGAGAGGCGTTCTTATTCTTTACAAATAAATCAATCGGTCAATAAAATAGGACCATGTTTTGCCTCCCACGCACTTCGCAAGAGAAACGATGGAAAGAAGTGTATTTTAAATGCATAATCAAGAATAAATCAGAAGAGGCTTTGAGAGGAGTTATTTTTACGTCTAATAAGAATTCGATCGTTTTTCAGAGAGTTCCAATGGGGTGTTTGTTCCACTGGACCCTTTAAAAGAGGCAGAATATCCTTTCTTTCTGTATTACCAGTTTTGATTTTGGGCAGTATATATCAATCACTCTATTGTATAAATCTTCCCAGAAAACGTAATGTATCGTAGTTTGGAGATAATCCATTCACAAGGCTCTAAAAAACTGTAGAAGAATTCTTTGTACAGCTAAAAAATTAAACATATGGAAACTCTGTGTTTAAAAACCCATCTCTGAAATATTAGTTAAACAGCCAGCTCGGTTGATTGATTCACGTGGGGACATATGTTCTTGCAAATTGTTCGTATTGTTACTAATAGAGATTCTCACACCGCATAATTTCTTTGAAGCAGACAACTGGAGGTTTTTCCATAGCTGTGCAAGATATTAATAATATACTGGCTTTTTTGCATAAAGTCATTGTGGAGTCGCAGAGCACTCTAGAAGCAGGCATTTCTTCAACTCCGATGGGTTGAGCTTTCTGCTTCCAAACGGTCCCGGATCTACTTTTGATATGGAAATAAAGCCTGCTGTGTGTGGTGGTTTCTATGCCACAACACTTTAGGACCTGGAATCCGCCCAGTGCAAACTGAAGTCTGGTGTTAGAAATTTCTCCGAAGAGAAAGTGAAAACATTTTTATACCATTAATTTCGTGTTACCAACAATCAAGCTGGATTGATGGCCAGTAAATTGCCCAGTGACGGTCTGCGGTTAAATATCTATGTGTCTAGCTATCGATAGATCTAGTCAAAGAGAAAGCTACTCGGGTCGGGTTGGTCCGTGAAACCCTCATTTCCAGTTCACACCATTACCCTGTTTCTCACAGATACCTGATCTAGAAACTGAGGAAGAAACTCAGGTCTTAAATAACCCTCCGTTTTTGATCCAGTCCCGCTAAATAAACGTTTGTTTGTCGCAAAACCATGGGCTTCGGCGTTGAAAAAAGGAGAGAACTACTGGGATTGGTTGAACTAACCACCCTACTTTACCGGTCCTATTAATAACGCAAAAGCGCTTTCCTCACCCTGGTTTGATGTGAAAGTCACAAGCTCACGCTACCTGGTTTATTGGTGACATAAACCTCCAAGTGAAAGACACACTGGTCATGGTCAGTTTCCTAGAGCATGCGCGAGCTTTGTGCTGGCTGCTTGGTTCACAGAGCACTAGAAACTCAGGGACATGCCCCCGCTCTCCCCGAAGGCTCATAGCGCACAGGGGGGGCGAGGGTGTCCACATGGGGGCAGGCTGCCGACTGCTTAGGACAGTTTCGGATCACAGAAAGAAACTCCCGCGAGAATCCTGCGTGTACAATTTTAGTTTCCACCGCAGGAAGGTGCGCTTGGAAAGAAGGTAAATCTCCGTTGGACTCCGGCCCCACAATCGCTAGTGTCCAGGCTGTAACTCTCATTTTCCAGCGGATTTGAGTAGATTCACTCCCACACCTTTTCAACCCTATGATGATCCCGATGGAGGGGAAATGGGCTAGTTTGTCAGAGAGGGGAATATTGTGACCCGTGCCCCATTGACAATGTCTGCTTTGAGCTAACCAGACCCCGTGGCTTCACTGGGAACGCTGTGCCGCCAGCGTGAAGGCAGATTGGGACTCCGTGTGGGGTTTAGACCACGGAGTCTTTCTGTAACTGCAGGCAACACGTAAACAATGCATTGTTGCCATGCCCTGAAAGAATTGATCTAATTTCTTTAGAAAGGGCTCAGAGCAGAACCATCTGACTTCAATTGCGAGCTGGCTGAAGGGCGTGGGTAGGGAACACAGGAACACATGGCTTTATATATCCCCGAGCTGCGTACACATCTCCCAGCAGAGCTCAGAAAGCAACCCCAATCCGGATTCCGTAGTCTGAGGAGGAATGGAATGACCTCTCTCCTTCTATTGAAATGCTGCTTTCATCTCCACGGGTCCCACTTTCCTCGGCAGCTTCATGGAGAGTTCTGATCTGCCTTCAGTGGTCTCCAAAAACAAAAGAATTCCTTCTGCTCCGCGGACTAAACAGTCGCCTTGTTTAATCATTTCGATCACAACCGAGGACGTGTGGGGTTAACCTGTCAAACCTCACAAGACGAGGCTGATCAAACCCCGATGAAAACAAAGACTGGAACTAACAGGAGGAACGTTGTCGTTGTTCTATCAGTGTTTGCATGGAGGATTGTGTACAGTGTTGTCCTTCTGCCTTTGGCCATGTAATCTATAGACGGCAGAGGCTGCAGCCGTTCAAGTGAATTGCAATTTTGGATCAGGGTTATAAATCACTCTGATTATCGGGCTGTTATTCTGTGCTACTTGAAATGTAGACAATGCAAAATGAGTTTATAGTCTGGAATAAATAAATCACATAAACGTCAGCACGCAGTTGTGATTCCACAAGGAAAGATTTTTACTGGATTAATGTCTAGCCCCTATTGGAGTGGCAGCTGGGGCTGTGATTCAAGAGGAGAAAACAAAAGGAGAACAAAACCACATTACAGTTAATAAAATGCCAAGCAAAGTACATGCATCATGCCCTAAGGGATCACTCCATCAGGTCCAGAGTGAGGACATTCCAAAGGTGGGCCCCAGACATGAGTCAGAGCTGCTAGCAGACCTGGGATCTGATGTGGTGCTCAGTTTCCCAGTTCATCTTGCAGTGCCTAGTGCTAATGAGATTTGACTGGATCCCAGGCACAAACCAAAAGTGAGCTCACCCTATCCCTGGCCCCTCACCCATACAATATCCTCTTAAATCTTGCCACTCACTCTCCCTGATGACTGTCCTTCTCCTCTCCCACACTTTACCCTTCCCCGCCTCCCTTTGGCAGGGAAGCAATCATTTCTCTGTTTTTCTCTCTCATCTCTAGCCCTCTCCTGTGCCTTGATCACTGTTCCCCCTCCTCTCCTCTGCCCCCCTTTAGCATCTCCAATTCCTCTCTTTACTGTCCACTTTTTTTTCACAGAGGAGCAGAGAGTAGGGATGGTCCAGCATTAGGGGCTTAGCTGGGATCCCAAAATTAATTCCCTGCTCTGCTGCAGACTTTATGTGACCTTGGGCAAGTCACTTAGGGCTTGGCTACACTTGCGAGTTAGAGCGCATTAAAGTAGCCCCGAGCGCTCTAACTCCTGATGTGTCTGCACTGGCAAGGCATGTAGAGTGCCTGGACCCTGCAGCTGGAGCACTCCTGGTAATCCACCTCCACGAGAAGCATAAAGCCTGCTGCACCCCCGTTGAAACACCCAGGCATCAGTGTGAATGAGGTGTTGCATTACTGAACTGTGATTGACCTCCTGAAACATCCCAGAACCCCCTGAAATCAAGTGGCCACTCATCTCATTGTTTGGGAATTGGATGCAGGAATGTGGATATACCCTTTCAAAACTCTGTTTCTGACAACTAGCATGCTTATCTGCTCTGGGACAAAGCAACCATTACTGTGGAATGCTGCTTGCTGTGAGTGTGTGTGAGAGAGAAGCGGGGGGAGGGGTCTGCTGCTGTCTGAACTTCTCAGCCCTCCAAAAACTCACTCTCTCTCCCTCCACATACACACAACACACTCCCTGTCACATTCTACCCCTACATTTGAAAAGCATGTTGCAGCCACTTGTATGCTGGGAAAGCTACCACGATGCACTGCTCTTTGTGGCATTGCAAGAGCTGCTAATGTGGCCACACCAATGCATTTGCAGCTGACAGTGTAAACACAGGGTGGCATTTTCCCTGCTGCGGTCTCCGAAGGCTGGTTTAACTCCCAGCGCTCTACATCTGCAAATGTAGCCATGCCCTTAATGTCTCTCTGCCTCAGTTTCCCATCTGTATAATGTGCATAATAGGACCTCCCTACCTCACAGGCGTGTTGTGAGGTTAAATGCATTATAGACTGTGAGTACCTTAGATAGATGCCTGCCCCAGTTGCATCAAGTTTGTTGCTGGAGATGGCTGGATCAGAGGCATCCTTCAGGGATAAATACTTTTTAAGCAGCCTATTCTAAGCTTCTCTGTCTTGCTACCTAGGGTTTTGGGGAGTTGACACAATAGGTGGATCAATCACTCACGCCAGTCCCTGATGCAGGAAAAAAATACGAGCCAACTACCATCTAGTAGACAAACATATTAGCTAGGATTTGATACAATAGCTTGTTGGGGAAGGCCCAGCAGGGTCCAGGGAGAGTGCACTGGTGAAGTTTCCTGCATACTTCTGAGCCTGGCTGCAGGGAATGGAGCAGAGGGGAAGTCACTGGGTATCGCACTACAGTGATGTTCCTGAAGACTGTTTGCGGGTGTGCTTTATCTTTTGCACTGACCCTAGTGTGTTAAAGTCTGGTATATTTGGAGTTCCCCTACCAGTTTCTTGGCTTGTGGGATAACGTTGCATCCTCTCCTCACTCTCTGCAGCCTTGTCTACAGTCTCTCCCTCTCTGAAGGAGAGTTCAGAAATATAAAGAAGAGAAGAAAAAGACTTCTCAGGTCTAGGCATCTACTGCCCCTGCAGGATTGTTCCCTCCCGCAAATGTGCAGTGCTAGTGCATTGCCCTGTATATTTTTAAATGCCCATTGTAATGGGCCTTCCATCATTCCCCTTGGGAGATTATTTCACTGTCTGGTAAATCTCACCAGGATATTCACTACCCACTTTCCCCTTCTTAATTTCATTTCATGTACTGCTAATTATAGTACCACCTAGCACCACTCTGCCTGCCAGTGCTCAGTGGTTACAGCCTTCCCGCATTTCTAAGCCTGTATACAGTTGGATGTAATCTATTTATTTAAATGTAATGATAGTGTCTGCACACAAATATATTGTGATTAGTCTAATCATAATGTCACTCCACCTCTGTCTCCCCTCAGCCTATCCTACTTTCACACACTCTCCCCCACTGCTAAAGCTGAGTCTGCCATTGCTGCCAGTATTTTAGGTGAGGGCACCAGTATAAATCCCTATGGTAGAATCCTATGGGCAGCAGAGGCAGGTGCTCAGTCTAATACTTCCAATGAAGAGGAGTCTCTCATCTCTTTTTTCCTTCCCCCATACGTCTCTTCTTGCAGAGTGCCTCCAGCTGTGAAGGACTAAGTCCCTACTGCACACAGCCTCCCAAGCAGCTGTAGAGTCACAAAAGAGTCTGGCTCTGGCTCATATCATTGCTGCTCAGGAGGCTGTGAGAGCAATGGAACTGAACAGACAGGCTGCTGCTGCACTTGCCAGAGGATGTATATTATTCCTTACTGATGAGGGGGCAAGCGTTTTTTTTTTCTTCTCCAAGCCTTGCTGTTATGGGCTAAACAAAACATTCTGCATGCATTAAAGGGCAGGACTGATGAAGTTCTGAGCACTCAAGGAAGTCTAACACAATTTACAGGCTGAGCGGCTCAACCCTGAAGATCACGTGCTCAATTTTCTCAGAATTTGGTCTTGTTGACAGTTGTCTCCTGCCTGGTAGGGGTATCTTCCTGCTCCCAGGCAGTGGGATGTCCTGATACTTGTAGCAAGTTCTCCTCATGCTAGATATTGGAAGGTATGTTCCAGGTTGAGCAGCAGCAATTTAACAATGCCTAGGCTTCTCCTATGGCCTTGTATTCAGGGATCAAAGTGCGCACTGCCACAGAGTGCCTTCTTTTTGGCTATCTTTGTATGGGCGATGATCACACACACTAGCACCCAGGCTCATCCAGGCCTTCTGGAACCTGGCAATTGCAAACTCTTGTGCTGAGGAGGGCTGGATAAAGGCAAAATCCATTGACTGGCTGATGCAGGCCAGGGGCTGGGAGGGGGACCCATTGACCTCAAAGTTTGGATTCAAGGATTCCTTGGTGGGGCACCCACATAAAGTATTGAGGTTCTTCATGGAGACTGGAGAACAGGGAGTAGCATTGGCAGAGATCCCAGAGTGACAGGAGCACTTTGATTTGTTGTAGAGGGTAGTTTGATTGAACTGGGTATGGGCCCCATTAAAGGTAATACACCAGGAGTGCTGAGTTCCACTTAGAACTTTCCAAATGAATTCTGGCTGAGGTCCCTGGTTCCCTAGGAAGGAATAGGAATCCATGGGTTTGTTTGGGGTTGCTGGCCTCCTGATTCTTCACAGGGCCAGTAAGCCTGTATTACTAGCTCTTTATAATCTTTCACTCCTCGCTCTGTTTCTGCAGCTTACATCAGAAGGAGTTTGGCACCTGTTCCTTATGGCTTGCGGCAGCCACATCTGCCTCACAAGCTGTGCTTCCTGAGACAGGCAGTCAGGGAAACTGGGAGATGACAGTCTTTCTGTTTCAAGTACTAAGGAAGGCCTGATCATAAGCATGCTCCTTCCAAGGAACAGCTTGTATCTTCGGACCCTGAAGGAGCAAGGAGCTGGTCCCTCCAATTAACCTGTTTTTCTTGGCTACCGTAGTTCTACATTCTCAGTAACCTCCTCTTGCTTCAAGGTCAGATGAAGTGTGCATCTGTGTCTACAGCATTATAGAGCTGATCCAAAGCCCACTGTTGTCAAGTGAAGTTTTCTCACTGACTTGAACAGACTTTGGATCAGGTCCCCAGTTATTATTATTGTCAGAGTTTAATTTCTGGCCTGTTTTATACTACAGAACTGGATTGGCTGGGCTCTGGATCTAATGACTGCATGGCTAGGAGCTACCCGGGTCTGGTAAGAAAGGAGTGTCCTCAGGTTCAGAGAGGCCTCTCTCCTATTTCAAGACCTGGTTTTGCCTCCCTTTTCCATCCACATGTTGGATTTCCATGTAGAACTGCTCTTAGGAATTCAGGCTTTAGTGTGCAAAGGTTCCATATATGTTGTCCATCTGCTCTTTGATTTTTATGTGCTATATTTAACTCTTATATAGTGTCTTTCTTCCCAAGTGATCACAAAGTGCTTCATAACCTACCTACATGAAACTCCCTGAAATGGAGGCAGAGTAGGGGAGCCAACTGGCAATAGTAGTGGAAGAAGGGGAAATTTTGGCTGAAAGAGAAAACATCTCTTTTAATAGTCATGCAAGTAGGCAAGGGGTAAACTTTTCAAAAGCACCTAAGTGACTTAAGGGGTCAGTAGGACCTAGATTTCTAAATTATTTAGGTACTTTTGAAAATGTTACCCAAGACCTTTGTTTTAAGGGCTCACATACTGTGCCGTGTTTCATGAATTTAGCATAATGTGCTCAGATTACCTTAATGGGTCAAGGAAAGAATTGGCATCCCCTTGTGAGTTGCTATCTCTATGTCTATCCTTGGTGATCCAGAGACTCTGAACCCTCACATATACCTTGCTAATCTTTCACATTTGGACTTCACTTGTTCTCAGTTTATAATGTGGCAAATGGCCCTATTGGATAAAGCAGGATCCAGGGAAGAAGCTGCCCTCTAACCCATGCATGTGCAGGGACAAGACTTGGAACCTGTAGCAGCGTGGGTAAGAGCTTGCCATTGTCCATTTCATAGAGTTTAATGCCAGATAGGACCATTAGACCTTCTAGTCTGTCCTTCTGCATAACACAGGCCATGAAATTTCCCCAAAATACCCCTATGTTGAGCCCACCACAACTTCAGTGAAACCAAGCATTTTGGTCAAAAGCAGACTAAACTGTTGCATGCTACAGGCAGAGACCAGGACAGACACAGGGACTGTTCATCTTAGAAAAGAGAGGACTGGGGGGAAGGAGGGAGGGGGAGGAATATGTTAGAAGGCTATAAAATTGTGAATGGTGCGGAGAAAGTGAATAGGCAAGACCTATTTATGCTTTCACATAACACAAGAACTAGGGGTCACTCAAACCTGGCAGCAGGTTTAAAACAAACATAAGGAAGTACTGCTTCACACGAGGCACCGTTAACCTGTGGAACTTGTTGCTAGGGGATTTTGTGAAGGCCAAAAGTATAACTAGGTTCAAAAAAGAATTAGATAAGTTCATAGAGGGTAGGTCCATCAATGGCCACTAGCCAAGATCATCAGGGATGCAATCTCATGCTCCAGATATCCCTTAATCTCCAACTGCCAGAAGCTGGGACTGGATGACAGGGAATGGATGACTTGAAATTGCCCTGTTCAGTTAATTCCCTCTGAATCATCTGGCACTGGCCGCTGTTAGAAGACAGGATACCGAACAAGATGGATCACTGGTCTGGCCAATTATAGCAGTTCTTATCCTGGCATCCTGTCTCCAATTGTGGCAAATCTCTGATGCTTCAGAGGAAGGCAAAAAACTCCCCCCAGATTATGATTATGCATTGGGTGAAGCAGTTCCTTCCTGACACCCGCAGGCAACTGGATGAAGTCCTGAAGCATGCGAATAGGTTGTATCATTACCAAATACAGAGCCACAAGTGTTATGAACATGTTGGGAAATGAACAGTGATTGTGGGGCACATCTGTACAAAGGCCCAGCATAGTATGTTGGTTCATTTTTAGGTTATAGTCAATCAGCTCCAAAGTGGGACACCTGTCGCACCTGTTTACTTTTCAAGTACACAAGGGAGCACACCAGTGGGGCTGTGCTGAGGCATATATATGGGCTTGAAACCACCCACAGGTTTTATAATGATGTGGCCCATCAAGTTTGGCAGGAATTGCCTGTTGGATTTTAGGTTTGGTCAATTGGCTCATTTATTTATTCTAAATGCTTCTAAAAGCTGTGACCAATTTGACTCCCAACCTGTGTTTCTGTCTTCTTTGAAACCTATGTAAATGTAAGCAAGTGAAGTCTTGTATGTTTACATTCACTGGATGGCAAATGTAAAGCTTTCCATATCACTGGAAAAAACATTGAGCTACAATGTCCACCGAATTCCCCTTTGAGAAAAATATTGTAACATTTTATATGCAGTAATAAATACGTGGAGTGACTTAGCAGAAGAACCTGAGGCTTAGAGGGAGGCCCCCTCAAAAAACACATTGGCTTTTAGAGGGAAGACTGGCATAATATCTGTATTAGCCAAGAAAATGAGGGTTGATAACTCAAGTGACTTTCATGTCTGCTTCTGTACTAAATACTGCATACATGTTTCTGTCTAAACAAATACTTGTCTACAGCAAGCTGATCTGAAAAGCTAGTGCAGGGGTCAGCAACCTTTCAGAAGTGGTGTGCCAAGTCTTCATTTATTCACTCTAATTTAAGGTTTCGCATGCCAGTAATACATTTTAATGTTTTTAGGAGGTCTCTTTCTATAAGTCTATAATATTTAACTAAACTATTGCTGTATGTAAAGTAAATAAGGTTTTTTAAATGTTTAAGAAGCTTCGTTTAAAATTAAATTAAAATACAGAGTCCCCCGGACTGGTGGCCAGGACCTGGGCAGTGTGAGTGCCACTGAAAATCAGTCTGAGTGCCACCTTTGGCACATGTGCCATAGGTTGCCTACCCTGAGCTAGTGTGATGGTAAATATGCTGTGGGTTTAGGGGTGGTGCTGTCAGACATGGCTCTTAAAAGAAAGGTGATTTATGGGTGAAAACACACAAAAGTTAAAACTAAAAAAATACATAACAATTTGAAGAGTTTCCCTAAACACCGACATTTACAGAGACATCAGCTAGGATAGCTGATCCATTATATAGTTTTTTTTCTAGCACCGTGTATTATTAAGATTGCCAGACACATCCCATTATAAGCCCTTGTTTGCAATAGCTTATAACTTTGACAAACTTTAACGGTTTGGGCTGAAATTGGCCGTGCTGTGTGTCTGCCTCAAGCTGAAGTTTTAGAAAATTCTATCCAAAACAGTTCAGCCATTTCCAAGAACAAGGCTAGGGAAAAAGACAATGTTTTGCCCAGGTTAAAAAACTCTGGTGATCTTTTCTTTGAAAAGCCCGAGAGCCTCTTTGCTGTGGAGCAGGGGTTTGAAATTTGCCAGGGAGGGGGTAGCCTTTGGACCAGGGAAGTGCCTTTTGCCATCACTGTGAAAATCCATCTAAACTTGGCCAAGTTAGAGGCCTTTGAAAAAGCACAGTTTGCACATGCTCAGTAGAGACAGATTTTAACAGCTAAATTTCTGGAAGATTCTGTATGCACTTGGCATGCTCCAGCCCAGAGTTGAACAGGACTTTCCTTGCAATTGCGGCTCTGGGGTGCAGCACTCCATGTTCAGTTCAGGCATCTGAACTGAGAGCAGGGTGTTCGTTTCTCCTGTGCTGTCAGTGACCCTCCATGCTGGGCCCAGGCGGTATGAAAACTAAATTGTCTGATTCGAATGCAGAAGGGACAAGTGCCAGACCTGCAAAGGTGGTGGGAAGAATAGAATGGGACAAGGCGTGTGGGAGGGAGGGTGGAAATTGGGACTGGAAGCTGGTGGTAGGGGAAGAGGGAAACTGGGACTGAGAGCTGGGAGAGAGACTGGGACTGGCTGGGCAAGGAGACTGGGATGGAAATGGAGGTGGCTATGAAGAATCTGGGATGGGGAGTAGAGAGGACTGGGGCAGGGGAGGTTGCAGGGGACAGGCCAGAATGGATCATGCTTGGGGGAATCGGCAAAAGGGTCTGTTACCACTAGAGCACACTTTCCTCCAGAGCCTGGAATAGAACCTACTTTCACCATTCCTCTGCTGTCAGCAAATATTTGCGAAACCCTCTAGCACATAGCCTAGCCCCTTCTAATGCTAGTCCACATAGAGGATGATGGCAACCAACGACTGCTGTCAGTTACTCCATCAACTCAAGTGGCAGAAGTTTGTGCCATGGATCTAAAGGTTCCAGTCCTGCTGATGAACCATGTAGGTGTCAATATGATGCCACCTCATGGAATTTCTTTTTTTTTCAGTTTTCTTTATAAAAACCTAGGAAATTACTAACAAAAGTAAGTTCAAGGGACACTATTAAGGTGGAAAAGTCAAGCACTCAAAATGTAGGAAAGGCCAGAAATAAGGTTGCCTATATTAACTGCATATACTCTTCTCCAGTGACCTCCTTCCCCTCTCTTTCCTTATAGCCAGAAACCTTATCCCCCAGGGGTGGCAAGTTATATGGGCCTGTGGTGCCTGTGTTCCAGGAATATTTGGGGGGTCCGGCTCCACCAATGTTCAGGGATGGGTCTCTGCCCCTGCACGCCACCACTGGAGCGTCTCCAGGTCCTGCCTGCTTCCCCCTGGTGATTTATAAGATCCTGGGGGCCCCCGGCCACCACCAACATCACCAGCATCGCAGCGGGGCTAAGACGTCTTCCTGCCTGGCCTTGCTCCACACCATCCCTGGAAGCAGCTGGAATGACCCTACGGCCCTGTGTGTGTGTATGTGTGTGTCTCCACTTGCTGCCCCCGCCCTGAGCCAACTCCACAGCTCCCATTGGCTGGGAACTGGCCAGTGGGAGCTGCGGGAGCGGTGCCTGCAGGCAGCGGCACATGGAGACCCCCTGACTCGGAGTTGCTGCCAAAGGGGTGTGCAGGTCACTTTTGGGAGCTGCCCGAGGTAAGTGCAACACCCCTCACCCTCTCCTGCTCCCCAACCCCCTGGCCCAGTCTAGAGCCTGCACTCAAACTCCCTCCCAGAGCCCATCCCCTGCACCTCCTTCTGCACCAACCTCCTGCCCCAGCTTAGAGCCCGCATCCCACTCCCAAACTCCATCCCAGAGCCCGACCCCTAATCCCTCCCGCACCCCAACCCCCTGCCCCAGCCCAGAGCCCACACCCCTCTCACACCCAAACTCCCTCCCAGAAACTTAGGCAGGTGTGTGTGTGTTTGTGTGTGTTTGTGTGTGTGTGTGTGTGTGTGGGAGGGTGGGAGGGGGGGTGGGTGTGCGGGGTGGGGATTTGGACCTGTTCTGGGCACCACCAAAAATTATACAAATCTGCTGCCCCTGTTCTCCCCTCTTCCATTAGTGATGACTGAACCTCTGTTCTGGGCTCCCTTGTGTTGCTGCCCCACCACAGTTCAGAAATCTCCTTGATCTGCTCTTAAACCCAGTTGAAAGGGTGACAGCAGCTTCCCTTAACAAACGAACAAAACACCCTCACTCGCCCTCTAAAATATTCAAACTCTGAAGACTCAAACTGGCCCTGAGGCAAAGCTGAGCTCAGCTTTATAGCAGTCAAGCCACGGGGCTGCCTAAGGCAGCCCAAAGTGATCCTTAGTCACAGCTCAGTTTGCTTTTTGCTGGATGGTCTTAGCATCAAAGTGTGGGGCTGGTAGCTAGGAGATGTAAGGTCTTTTCTGAGCTGTCCCAGATTTCCCGAACAGTCCCAAGCAAGATGCATTAATCTCATTCTCTCACTTTCCCCATAGGTGAAATGGGGATGATTAGAATAGTCACAGAGGATCAAAAGGATTCGTGTCTACAGAGTGCTCATGTCCCATAGGTAAAGGGGGCTATGGCTGTGCAGGGCTTCATTTACTAACCGTGTTTTACAAATATTGATTTTACAACATATTTTCCCAGTTACCAGCTTCTTTGCATTGAAATCCTCCCAGAAACCTCAAGGTCTGACAACAGGAAGTGGGTGGGGAGGAAGGTTCTTCCCCTAGGTGTTTCTCCTGAATTGTCCTTTCAGGGGGATGAGGGTAGAAGGAGGAGCATTAGGGTCTCACCTGGTGGGACTGGCCATGAGGCTGGTCTCCAAACGCCTGGATTTCCTGGGATTGCGCATGGATCCCTGGGACAACTGCAGGAGGGCATCCACTGCAGCTGCATTGTCAGGGCTTCCCTGGTTACTAATTGCCCCAGCAACTCCTTTTAAAAGGGAATCTCCACCATAGATAGAGTAGAGCCATGGGAAATCAAAAGGGGAGACAGCATGGCTCAATAGATCAGGTCTAGGCCCTGCTCTGCCACGGACATGCCAAGTAACCTTGGGCTGGATGGCGAGCGCTATAGAAGCATGAAGTATTGTATCATGTATCATTATGTTATAGGGGAGGGATAGCTTGGTGGTTTGAGCATTGGCCTGCTCAACCTAGGGCTATGAGTTCAATCCTTGAAGGGGCTGTGACAGGAGCTGGGGCAAAAATCCATTTGGGGATTGGGCTTCCTCTGAGCAGCAGGTTGGACTAGATGAGTTTCTTAAGTCCCTTCTAACCCTAATATTCCCTTGGGGGAGGGATAGCTCAGTGGTTTGAGCATTGGCCTGCTAAACCCAGGGTTGTGAGTCCAATTCTTAAGAAGGCCACTAAGGGATACAGGGCAAAAATCAGTACTTGGTCCTGCTAGTGAAGGCAGGGGGCTGGACTCAATGACCTTTCAGGGTCCCTTCCAGTCCTAGGAGATGGGTATATCTCCATATATTGTTTTTATTGCTATAGCCCTAGTCTGTATTACTTTTCTACCCCAGTCCCCATAGGCCAATAAGAGGACAAAGAGCTCCCTGCCTGCCTGCTTCTTCTCTGGCTCAGTGCCTTTACCAGCCCTGTGGCTTCAGAGAGTCCTCTGAGGAAGGGGGAAAACTGTCACAGAGGTGGCTGGAGCCTACCTTCTCCACAGGAGCAGTGAGATCAGTGTGGAGAGACTCCTCTCTGTGCCTGGATGAAGAGGGTGCAATCGGGCTCCCCTTTCCTCTGCCATCTACATAAATCAATTAAAATGAAGTAGACAGCAGAGCCATCAAGAGGAGCATGTGCCTACGGTGAGTATCTTATTGTAGCTCTTGTCTTATTTCCCTGCACTCCGACATTTATGTATTATCCTCACTTCTTCTGTTCTGACTCAAATCCAGTTCATGAACGGTTTGGGGCAAGGCCTTCGTCTTTCACTTGCTTTGTAATACGTCTGGTTCACTTTTGAATGGTGTGAAATAATAATATGGAAAACATGAAGGATACTCTTACAGGCAAAAGTGTAATGTCGTATACAGCATTTAATGCAGGGCCTATCAATACCACACGTATTGTTTGGGACACTGATAAAACATGGGTAATGGCATCAGACACCACTTGGCAAGATCAAATTGTGTATCACATAATGGCAGCCCCATCTTTTCATAAGCAGGGCATCATTCAGTAACGTTTGTAACATAAGCAGGCCCTTAGCCTGTCCATTTCCATTTCAGTGCTTTTCTCTTAAAACCCTTTTTATTCATAAACATAGAGGAAATTGCTTATTGCAGAGTGCCATAGGTGTACATGGTGCTTTACAAACATGTAAGGAGACAGATCACTGCCCTGAAGAGCTTACTATTGAATTCAGACAAATACGATAGGAAGGAAAAAGGGATTCGGGTTGGAACTTGGAGCAGACAAATAAATGCCTGTATACAGTTGCATCAGTCACAGTGCATGGAAATATGCTCCTTTTTTATTCAAGTGCTCAGCTGTGTCACATCTATTGCTGAGGCTGACAAATTGTTACTTCCTTAGGTAGAAAATGCTTATATTTTAATGCTTGTTATGCCATGAATTATTAAACCAATTTAACTTTAAAGAGCAACTGAAAGGACAAACTTATGTTTAAGGATTACCTACAGTATGTTAAAAAATCAGGAACGTTGACTAGTAGAAGCAAAGACAGATTTTGTTTAATTCATATAATTTCTGCCAAAAATATAATGCTAATGTAATGTACGTTGCGTTGAGTGCCATATTTCCTAAGAAATGTGCTGTGCAGCAATATGATGAAAATTATTATATTTAACAACAACATTTGTATAGATTGCATTTGCAAGTAATACATGCTGATCTTATGATCCTTTCCTGGGTCTTTTCTGTGGAAAACAACCAAGCATTTGGATTTGCATATCTACATTCTTTATGTCAATAAGTATGTCCTGCTTATTACATTTTTGCTTGTTGTTTTTTTGTATTTTGCTCTAAAAATTAATATAGGAAATAATTTTTAAAAATTAAAGTTATTCTATTTTAGTACAGATCAGCTATAAATTATTCCTGTTCAGGATTGTGAAAAAGTGCAGTACAAGTGCTTCCTATACTACGAGGTGAATGGTCCTTACAGATAATATGTAGATTTATATACACCGGTAGCACAAATACAACATCATTTTGTTTTAGAAGGGATCATCGTAAGAGAACTCCTTTAAAAAAACATTGTGCAAAAACTTATTTTCAGTCAGATAACGGATTCCTCAGATTCAAGGTGAATCAAAGGAAAATTATGTCCAGGAGGACAAAGATGTGCAGCCAATACCACTATAGCGTGACCACATGACATACCCAGAGGCAACTACAGGGCTGTTAGTACAGCTGCCTGCAGAGACTGCCAAGGAGCCAGATGATGCTGGAAGAATATCTTTCACAGCTCTGGATCTGGCTATTCTTGGCTTGTTCTCTGGCTACCGGAGCTGGAACTCACTGCTCAGCAGATAAATGAAGAGACTAATGAAGAGGATGAGGAGCAGTTGATAATTTTGGTAAATCAGAGCAACACCATGAATTTAAGGCTATATTAGTACCTCTTTGAAAAACCTCAGCCCTTAAAATGGGATCCAAGATGCAACTCAGCATATGGCTCTAGGAACGATTCCATCCTGCCTCCCCCCCCAAAAATGAAAAAATGTTAAGATCTGTGTGGAGTTTCAACAGTGCAAAAATATGCCCATCCTTTTTGGACACTGATTTTATACTCTCCATTTATTGGGCAGAAGGGGAAGCTTTGATTTTCAGATTGGAAATGTACAGGGCCTTTGTGGGCTGGGCCTTATTTTAAAAGATTGAAACAATTCCAGAGGAGACGTTCTGTTCTATCAGGTTGGGTAGATTTTAATATTAGTGGAGTGTATATTTTGTGTTTTAAAGCTCTCTTTTCTGGGGGAAATACACAGTTTAACATATTTTATCCAGAGTAGTTTTTCATGGTTTTTAAAGAGAAAAATCCAGAATTTAAAGAAGGCTGAGGTTGTCAAGCAAGAGTCAGGACATTCATTATTATTACTGATTATTACTTATTACTGCGAGTCATCAGTTTGCTTGCTGCTGTATAAGTCAAACTACCACTCAGAAGGGAGAAACACTTGGCAATGAGACTCATGTTTTAGTTACTTGTAAGATGCTGAAATACCTTATTAATGAGCATGGTGTGTATATCCAGATAAACAGACATAAGAACATAAGAATGGCCATACTGGGTCAGACTGAAGGTCCATCAAGCCCAGTAATCTGTCCTCTGACACTGGCCAAAGGGAATGTAGGTGCCCCAAAGGGAATGAACTGACAGGTTATCATCAAGTGATCCTTGCCCTGTCACTCAGTCCCAACTTCTGGCAAACAGAGGCTAGGGACACCATTCCTGCCCATCCTGGCTAATAGCCATTGATGGATCTATCTTCCATGAATCCCCCTAGCTCCCTTTTGAACCCCGTTATAGTATAGGCCTTCACAACACTCTCCGGCAAGGAGTTCCAGAGGCTGACAGTACGGTGCGTGAAAAAATACTTTCTTGTGTTTGTTTTAAACCTGCTACCTATTAATTTCATTTGGTGGCCCCTTGTTCTTGTATTATGAGAAGGAGTAAATAACACTTCCTTATTTACTTTCTCTATACTACTCACGATTTTATAGACTTCTATCATATCCCACCTTAGTCGCCTCTTTTTCAAGCTGAAAAGTCCCAGTCTTATTAATCTCTCCTCATATGGAAGTTGTTCTATACCCCTAAATCAATTTTGTTGCCCTTTTCTGAACCTTTTCCAATTCCAATATATCTTTTTTGAGATGGGGCGACCACATCTGCATGCAGTATTCAAGATGTTGGGACATACCATGGATTTATATAGAGGCAATATGATATTTTCTGTCTTATTATCTATCCCTTTCTTGATGATTCCCAACATTCTGTTCGCTTTTTGACTGCCGCTGCACATTGAGTGGATGATTTCAGAGAACTATCCACATGACTCCAAGATCTCTTTCTTGAGTGGTAACAGCTAATTTAGACCCATCATGTATATGTATAGTTAGGATTATGTTTTCCAATGTACATTACTTTGCATTTATCAACATTAAATTTCATCTGCCATTTTGTTGTCTAGTCACCCAGTTTTGTGAGATCCTTTTGTAGCTCTTCGCAGTCTGCCTGGGACTTAACTATCTTGAGTAGTTTTGTTTCATCTGCAAATTTTGCCACCTCACTGTTTACACAGGAAGACACAGGAAGACGTGGATCCTACCCCAGAAATTAGATAGTCAGTCCAAAGACACTTGGGGCCTGGCCTGAAGGCTACTGAAATCAATGGGTAACTTTCCACTGACTTCACTGGCTCTGAATAAGACCCATAAAGTGTTTGACTATCAGAAGATGGAGCTATTCTCAGGCAGGTTCAGATATTTATTTGAACCACCCTTGCTGCCTTGTTTGATGGATTAACATTGCTGCGTTTCCTTGGAGAGTTTTGAATGAAGAGAGGGTGGCATGAGGAGAAGGACTAAGTGACATGGACGAAGAATGAAAACAATCACATTAGGAGTTACCTGAGCAGCTGCAGGCAAAGAGAGTAGGAGGAAATAGGGACTGAGATGTAAGCAGGGGCAGAACTTTCAAGGTGAGGACAAGAAGCTTGAGAGGAAGCCAGAGGAGGGATTCAAGGAGGGGAGTGACATGGCCAGAGCTTAAAATGTAACCCCAGGTTTCCAGAGGTAAAAGGGCCAGGAGCTGACAACTCTTACCCACACAGACCTCAGATACTGTATATGCAGTTCAGAGTCTCAGGTTACATGCTAGGCTGGATTAACCCATCATGGGGCATTAGGCAAACACATACTTCTGGATCCCTCTTCTGGGCAGCTAAAGTATATGCTCTCATTATATGGATGCATTTATATTATATTAACACTCTCCCGGCCAGCACAGCTGTACTAATGATCTGTTACCACAAGCACATCCAGCTCCTGCTGCACAGATGTTGTTTAGTTAAGCCTCTTCTTCCCACAGCTCCCATTGGCTGGGAACGGTGAACCATGGCCACTGGGAGCTGCAGGCAGCCATGCCCATGGATGGTCGATGTAAACCAACTGTCTTGCAGCCTGCCAGTGGATTACCCTGATGGGCTGCAGGTTGCCCACCACTGATGTAGCAAGTCCTGAGGCTGGCTCTGAGTGAGTCCTATGGGCAGAACAAAGTGGACTTGGGCTGCTGGAAGGAGGACAAAGCCAAGTAAGCTCCTGGGGGAAGCTCTGGTGCAGGAGCTTGATCCATGGCAGTGGTGAGGAGGAGCTCCACTGGCTGTCCCACTGCCCACTCAGGTATATCCCGGCTGCCCCTGTCATGACGGAGAAACCATGGATTTGGATCCTAGGCAAGTGCCTAGCTTACCTGTGCATTAATCTGTCCCTGGTTACCCCTTCTCCTGATGTCAGTGACGGGTCCCATGGCTACAGAACCGTTTGCAGGCTGGCAGGCAGGCAGGCAGGCAGGCAGGGGAAAGGTTGTGGTAGCTGAGAGGGACCATTGCAGCCTGAAGAGTGAGCAGAGCTGGCTGGGGCATTGGTATGGCCAGAGCACTCAAGGACTGAACTACGCAAGAGTATTTTCACTGCAGCCTTTTTCAGCAGGAGCCTATGGATACTACTGCTGGGGCGAGAGAATACGTTTGCCAACTTTCTATTCACACAAAACCAAATACCTTTGCCCTGTCCCCTGCCCCTCCTCTGAGGCCCCACCCTTGCCCTGCTCCTTCTCAGAGGCCCCGCCCCTGCTCACTCCATTCCCCCCTCCCTCTGTCACTTGCTCTCTCCATCCTCACTCACTTGCTTATTTTCACCGGGCTGGCTCAGGGGGTTTGGGTGTGGGAATGGGTGAGGGCTCCGACGGGGGTGCTGGCTCTCGGGTGGGGTTCAGGGATGAGGGTTTGGGATGCAGGAGGGGGCTCTGGCTGGGGCTAAGGGGTTTGGAGTATGGGAGGGTGGGATGGGGATCAGGGCTGGGGCAGGGGGCTGGGGCATGGGAGGGGGTCAGGGGTGCAGGCTCTGAGCGGAACTTACCTCAAGCAACTCCTGGAAGCAGCGGCATGTCCTCTTCTAGCTCCTATATGGAGGCACAGCCAGGTGACTCTGTGCGGTGCCCATCTGCAGATGTCACTCCTTCAGCTCCATTTGGCCATGGTTCCTGGTCAATGGGAGCTGCAGAGCCGGTGCTTGGGGAGAGGCAGCACGCGGAGCCCCTTTAGTGCCCCTATGCATAGGAGCTGGAGTGGGGACATGCCACTGCTTCCAGGAGCCACATGGAGCCACGGCAGGCAGGCAGCCTGCCTTAGCCCCATTGCGCTACTGACAGGACTTTTAACAGGTTAGTCAGCAGTGCTGTCAGAGCTTCCACGGTCCTTTTTTGACCGGGCGTTACGGTTGAAAACTGGACACCTGGCTATCCTATGCGAGAATCCTGCAGCGGCAGGGAGCCAGGTTAGGCAGAGCCCTCAGTAGAAGATAGAGTCATGTGCTCCTCATCAAGGCTTGAGAAATCTAACCACTTACCCAGGGTACATAGACATTGCACTGTGCAGGAGGCAGGAGGGGGAGAAGCGATGGGGATGAGCTTAGTGGGACCAGGGAGCCACTGGTTCCTATGGAAGGGAGAGGGAGAAAAGCACTAGCGTGATGTAAGTGCCACCACTCGCTCCACTGGAGGACTGTGGAAGGAAGGTACAGCCTGTGACCTGCTGTTTCTTTAAGAGGTGGAAGAACAAAGAACAGAGGGCTCAGGTGCAGGCAAAAAAGCAGGGAGTCAAAGAGCCTGCTGCGCCCCAGGAGTGGGGCAGGAACAGAAGCAAGGAGCCCCACAAAGAGACAAGGGATAGAACAGACAGAGTTGGGGATGTGGATTTTGTGGCAATGTCAGTATTTTTCACTTGGGGAAGCAGGGTCAATGCTTGGGTGAGTAGTTGATGGGGAAACATTTAAGACATTGCTTTTCACTCTGCTGGCAGATCACAGAAACAGTGATGGGTTAAGCTGTATCCAGTGAACCCTGAGAAGAATTCACCCCTGACTATCCCCAGGGCCCTGCCCAGATGCCCACACTCCTGCTGGGAGAGACGTGAGGGCAGGGGAAAGAGGGGATTTGCTATTTAGGCTGAGGGATGGTCAGGGTTTTTCCCTCTCTAGCTGATTTACCTGTTGGTAGCTTTCTCGGTTTCAGAGATCCAGCTGCTGTGGCTAGGATGCTGCAGCTGCTGCCTGTGACTGAGGCTGTGTTAAAGCCCTATGGCCACTGCAGGGATGTTGCTTACTTCCTCTCCTTACCTCTGGAACCATTCTTTCCCCCTCCATTCCCACTCTGGTCAGTTGCTGCCCCTGCAACCCCTCTAACAATTGTAATTCTAAGCAGGGCTTGCAGAAGATGAGCTAGAGCCCAGGCATGTGGGGCTGTGATGTTATTAATATAAACTAGGACCATATAGAACATGGTTTGCAACCAAGGTCCTGTAGTGGCACCAAATCTCATGTAAAGGGGGTCATATAAGGTGTCTAAGACCAGGTTATGGGTTGCTGGTTATGATTATGCTGTCTGTATGTCTGTATCATTTTGTAGTTGAAGTTATGAGTATTGGCTTATTACTGTCTGTATTTTCAAATTGGTGCTGTAGTTCTGGGAAAAATCCCAGATAAGTTGGTGTTAGCTCTGCCCTAGCTGCGTGATGGCCCATTAAGGACCATCATCTACACAACTGTGACGCCATTGACAGGAAGGCAGATACGCCTTGTAACTCAGCAGGGTGTGCGAGAACTTGCCCATGTGACTGCAGACTCCATTTGCTGTAATTTTCCACAGTAAGAAAAAGAAGTGTTCTTACACCTGGAAGAGCCTATATAAGGCTGATGCCTCATCTCCCATCTTGTCTTCAATCCTGCTTCTTACCTCTGGAGGGACTTTGCTACAAACTGAAGCTCTACACAAGGAGCTGATGACCCATCCCAGCTGGGGATGTTCTCCAGAGACTTGATTTGAACCTGCAGTTTACTCCATCACTGCTATCCAAGCCTGAACTAAGAATGTTTTGCCAATTACTGTATATAATTGATTCCATTTAACCAATTCTAGCTCTCATCTCTACCTTTTTCCCTTTATGAATAACCTTTAGATTTTAGATTCTAAAGGATTGGCAACAGCGTGATTTGTGGGTAAGATCTGATGTGTATATTGACCTGGTCTGGGCTTGATTCTTTGGGATCAAGGGAACCTTTTCTTTTATTGGGGTGTGGTTTTCATAACCATTCTTCCTCAGGACGAGTGCGACTGGTGGTGATACTGGGAGACTGGAGTGTCTAAGGAAAATTGCGTGTGACTTATGGTTGGCCAGTGGGGTGAAACCAAAGTCATTTTTGTCTGGCTGGTTTGGTTTACCTTAGAGGTGGAAAAATCCCAGCCTTAGGCTGTGACTGCCCTGTTTGAGCAATTGGTCCTGAATTGGCACTCTCAGCTGGGTCCCGCCAGAACCTCATTGTCACAGGGGCCAGAAGGCTGCTCTTCGCCACTCCCCAGTACAAGCTGTTACAGGAGTAAGTACATGGGAAGGAAGCCCCAGATGGAAAGGGTCAGTAGGAGGCCCTAGATTTGGTTGAATGGCTCTAACTACAGCTGTGTGCCCCCCGGTAGAACTCTTGAGGGAGAATGGTAGTGGAGACAACTGCTCCCCTGCTGGATGTATCTTGCCTGAAGCACAGCCGGCTTAGCTGGTGTGAGTAGGTGAAGGTTGCCTGCTGGGATAACTAGCCCAAGGACAGACTCTCCTGTCTTGTTAGATTGTGTCACTATTAGCAGCATTTAAACATGTTTTTTTCATGTATAATGTAGTACATTCCATCCTCAGTTATCCAGGCTTCAGCTTTCTGAAATAAGGGCCTGTCTCCTGGTATCTATTAATTCCTGTGAAAAGTCCCTCGGTTATCCAAATGTATCCATGATGTCTGGATAATCGCGGTTGTACCTTTGTTTATTTTATTTGACCGGTGTGGCAATTTTAAACTATAGGATTGTCTTTTATAAAGATTTACAAATGAGGAAAATAAAAAATCTTCTCTGGGTTCTGTGATTTGTGTGTGTGTTTCAGAATGCTTGAGTGAATGCTGTGCTCATGAAACTGCCACAGCATGGGCTACAGCACACATGCACAATAAAGGAGATGCTTAAATAGCTCTTTGCTAATTGAACTCACCTTTGGCTCTCTGCTTGGCCTGGAAAAGCAGCAAAGAATCCTTTGGCACCTTATAGACTAACAGACGTTTTGGAGCATGAGCTTTCGTGGGTGAATACCCACTTCGTCAGATGCAACTTCTTGGTCTGGGTCTCTCCTGTGTAAGCATAAAGCTATGTCTATTATGTGATCTGTGGCTGCAGAATTTGCTGGAGATTATTCCAGACTTGGACTCCAGAATCTCAAGTTTTCATTTAAAAACAATAGCTGTGAAGATAACCAAAAAATGTGAACTGAATTTAAACTGGTGAAGTTAGTTCTTCCTGAGTCTGCAAACAGCCTAAAATAATAGTTTGGAAAAGTGTGAACTGCCCCATTCATCCAAGGGGTTTACACTGTTAACTAATACAGTGCTGATCAATTTAGCAGAAACACCTAGTCAGGGGGTTTATTCCACAGTTCCAATCTCTCTCTCTTCTTGGATAACAAAACCTCCAGTCTTCTGCTGGCAACTTTTATGATGCAATTATGCATTATCAATATATAAATATGTGGCACATTGAAAATGCAGGGGCTCGTACAACATAAATGAAATGCAAATATCCATATAAATAACAGGATGTACTGTAATGCTTGCATTATTGATGCTCAATTAATTCAACAAACCTCCATTTTGTAATAGATATTAAGCTGCCACACATTTTTCAGACTACTGCACCTCAGTGTTACGGAAGCCAGAGCCTTACCACTGAATTAGAGTCCAGCTTCTCACAGACTTCACAGGTCGTTAAATATGCTAACAAGTGGCAGTTGTATCATGTAGATCCTTGGGATTGAGAGGAGAGACCCACTAAATTTATTTGTTTTGTGGCCTGATCTAAGATGTGACCCTGGCTTTCCAGAGGTTAAAAGCTATTGGGTTTCCAGATCCTGAAAACCTTTACTCATGCAACTCCACTGAAGTCAGTTGAGCTATTTTTATGAGTAAAGACCATACACATGAGTAAAGTTTTGCAGGACTGGGCCTTGCAACCTTAAGCTACTGCATAACTTCGCCTAGCCTCATGTTTCTTTAATTCATTCATTCTACAGTCTAAGGCATCATTGCATTTCCCTAGTGTCATCAGGTAGTTTTTCCAATAGTGACTGAAAGGCAGCTTGGGATAGTACTGTCATAACAGGCAGCTTGTGATGGATTGGTTCTTATATCTTACTGTTAGTACGTTTATTTGCTGAGATGTAAGGCAGGTAAATGAATAGTGAGAAAGATGCTGTTGTGGAAACATTCCTCTCGATTCTGGCTACAGGATGGTTCTTGATTTTTGGGGACCAGAAACACCCAAAAACCTGTTGAGATTTGTGGCAAAGTGACTCCCCAGCTGGTGCACTACCTTGTGGCTAGGTGTGGAGTTGTCTGGACTCCTGCTGACCAGGTCTGCTGGTGGTCACCTTTTGCCTTGAGACTTGGTCCTCTGGCTGGGTCATCTTTGACCTCACCCCTTCGGGGTAACCAAGAGATTTTACCCATTAGTCCCAGGACCTCATACCAGGTCCAGGCCTGTCATAAATGGATAGGTAGGTAAGGGTTAAGTTTCTTTTACCTGAAAAGGGTAACCGAACACCTGACCAGAGGACCAATCAGAGAACTGGATTGTTAAAAGTCAGGGGCGGGAATTTGTATACCCGGTGTCTTTGTTGTTTTCTTAGCTATGAGGAAACAAGTCTTCTTCTAATTCTCTCCTAATACTTCTTCTAAACATCTGTAAGTACCCAGGAACCGCAAAGTAATTCAGCTATGATGGTCTTTGGGGTGTATTTACCTGTATGTTAATTTGTTGTGCTGGTTTAATTGGGCTATCTTTTAAATCAGACTGTTTCTTTATATTTTCTTATAAGCAAGAGCCTGTATGGAGTTTCTTAATGCAAGATGATTGTTTTATATTTTCTTTCTTTTTTTCTATAAAGTTTTCTTGTTAAACCTTGTGAAAGTTCTTTTCCTAGGGAGGCAAAGGGAAAAGCCAGGCTGTGAGCTATTTTCCTATTTGGGTCCAGGGAAAGAGCAGACTACGGGGAAAGAGACGAAGAATTCTCTCTGTTCTCTGGTGGTTACAGTTTTTCCCTCGTTCCTGGAGCAAGGGGGGTGGCAGAGCCCAGCTGTGGGTATTTTGCATCTCCATTGTCCTGAGGGAAGCAGAAAAGCTGGTTTCTTGGGTCACACAGGTTAGCCGCGAGGCAAGCCTGATAAGGAGGGGGAAGGGGTTATTTTCCCTGCTTTTAGCATCCAAGGGATTGGGAATCTGGGTGTCCCACCAAGGGAGGGTTGGGGACACCAGAGGGAGGAAAGGGGGGATCAGGCCCCATAGATTAATTCCTGATCTGGTGGCAGCGAGAATATCCAAGCTGGTAGTGAGCTTGGGGGAGTTTCAGGTAAGCCCCCAAACTTTGGACGCAAAAGTCCAGGTTTGGGACAGGACCAGACTGGTGGACACTAAAGTCCAGGTCTGGGACTGGACGGCTAGATTACCACAAGGCCCAATAGTCCTTCTGGTCCCTTATGTTTGGGATCGTCCCATTGAGGCTGCAGGGGAACCCCATCTCTCTCTCTACCCTGGGTTCCAGCCCAAGAACCCTCATAGCAAATGGTTAAGGTCTGTCTGGTCAGAACTGTTGCTTCCTCCCTGGCCTACTTCCTACATTGGCCTTCTCCTCAGGGGCCTTGTTTTCTCAACTGTGCATGTGTCTGTGTGTGTGTGTGAGCAGGAGTCCCAGGGTCAAGCCCCAATTCATTCTGTGCTTCCAGGCAACTGAAAGTAGCTTGGCTCTCAGCTGTGCTCCTTTGTAGGAGCTGAGGCTGAGAGGTCTGTCTACTTCGCCAGGCTGGGGCCTTCTGAACTGAGCTTTTTCCTTTTAAAGGCTCCACCTCTAAGAGTGGCACGCCTTCCACGTGCAGTCGGGGCTTGCATATCTCATCACAAAGTTGTGTCTCTTTCTTTTTTAAAAATAAAGGCCTGAGAAAAAGGAGATCATTTTGTCTGGACATTTTTCTGTTTCTCTTTGGGCTGGGTAGATCAGAAGTACATTTTGGCTCAACGTTTTAAGTGAACAGCGATGCGGTTTTAAAACATTGACCATTACCAGTAAACTGAACCAAAATATTAGCTGGTAAAAGAAGGATTTTAAGAGTAGGCAATGGCAGTGGAAGTCCGGATCCCAGGCTGTTACGAATGCATTAATCCTGCTTATCCTAAGAAAGATTCATCAGGAAAGAGGCATAAAAAGGCAAACCTGAGATGATGCATTACAATGAAATATTGAAAAGATAATTCAGCCTTACTATGTGCATAGACTTAGATGGTGCTGCATGGGAGCAGAACAAAGAATTATTTTAAACCAAACACAAACACACAAAGCAATCCTTAGACAGGAATATGTTTGTATGTTTTATAAGTCCGGATTTGTTTTTCAGCCTTTGAATTAATTAGCTATCATATTGAATTGTAAATCTGATAATTAAGCAAATTAATGCTGCAGTGAAGTTATTAATGAGGCAAAATATGCTAATATGCTTTCGATAAAGAGCTCTTCTGTTTCACCAAGAAACTGGCAAACATCTTTTATTTTGGGCCAGACAGCTTAACTCAAGTGATAAAAGGAAAGGTTCATGGCCATATGCTGGTGAACTAATGTTATGAGCCAGGGTTAATATCTAAATTGTAGATATGTGTAAAACCTTGCAGCAGTGTTGCAGTAACAATGAAGCTATTAGCATGGTTTCTAGCAGCATCAGCACTGAGGAAAGTAAAAGGTTTAATAACCTTTAGTTTCACTATGGGAGATGATAATGTACAATAATGGATTGCTATTTTTATAGTAATATTTTAAATATTCAACCATTTCAAGCAGTGAATGCAATTCGACCTAGACATAATTAACATATGTTTCCCTGTTCAGCATATCACTGTGTTTTTTGATTGTTAAGAAATGTTCAGCATAGAAGCATTAGGATAATGACATAGTTGTTTGCCAATGACATAT
The DNA here is from genome assembly GCF_003597395.2 of Chelonoidis abingdonii. NCBI lineage: Eukaryota > Metazoa > Chordata > Testudines > Testudinidae > Chelonoidis > Chelonoidis abingdonii. The sequence goes on along the minus strand of NC_133769.1, from coordinate 308,540,363 downwards.
GTATGTAACAATAATATTAATACTTAATTGGTTTTTATAAAGCCTGTTCATTCATTTGGAGTACTGCACATAATCATAAAACACGCTGAAAATATTACAATACCAGATTATTCTCTTAAATGTTAACAAAATATCAACTGCCAAGTTAACCACTGGCATAATTTAGTGCTGCTCTAACTCCCACTGATTGCACTGCCCCCTTAATTATTCCCTTCAACCCCTGGTGAGCCAGCGGATCCATTGATTCTTTCACAGGTTTCCTGATCCTTAAAGAATCCTTGTTGTTTGTGTTATGCCTTTAGCTATTTGTTCTTCGAGATCAATTTTGGCTCTTCTAATTTCCCTCATGTATTGCCTGCTGTAATTTGTGCTCTTGTTTATTGGGTTTGCTAGGGTCAGATTTAAAAATTTTGAAGGATTTCTGTGTGGCTCAAATAGCCTTTCAAATCTTGCCATGTAGCCATGTTTGTCTACTCCTTTCCTTCCTAGTTCTCTGTTTGTTCAGAGGTATGCATGCCTTTTGATACCCTGTTATTATGGTCTTAAGTAGCATCCATGCCACCTTTAAGTATTTTACTTCCTTTACGTTAAATCTTAAGGCCTTTTTGACAAACCTCACGTTGCTGAAATCTCCTTTCTAAAGTTCAGTGTCACAGACACTTTTTGGATGTTGAACCCAAATATTTTGTGGTTGCTATTTCGGGTGACCAGATATCCCGATTTTATAGGGACAGTCCTGATTTTTTGGGTCTTTTTCTTATAAAGGCTCCTATTACCCTGCATCTCTGTCCCTATTGCTGTCTGGTCACCCTATTGATATTACTTAGTGGCTCAGCCAATGTCACTTCTTGAATTAGCTCCTGTGTATTACTTAAAAGTAAGTCAGGAATAGCTTCCCCTTTTGCGTGCTCTAGAACTAGCTGTTCCAAGAACCAATCACTTGTTGAGTGTTGAGAAATTATTTCTCTAGGCTTTGTCCTGCTGGGCCATTTGACCAGTTTATATAGGAGTAGGTGCAGTCCCCCATAAACATAATTTTGTTGGATGTTGTTGCCTCTTTGGTCTGTGTACTCCATTTCCTTTTCTTGATCCAGAAGCTGTTAGTATAGTCCTACTAATATATTTACATTCTTACAGCTTGGGATTTGTATCCATATACATTCAACTTTGTGGTCCTCTCCAGTCAGAATTTTTCTCTCACTAGATTCTACGGAATCCTTCAGATACAGTGCTCCTCTCCCACCTCTTTGGCATACTCTGTCTTTCCCGTATAATCTGTAACCAGATATTACAGTTAACACCATTGTGTTTTGTCATTCCACTGTGTTTCCACAATGCTTATTATATCAAGGTTTTCATCCCAGCAATCATCTCAGAGCTCCTTTCTGTCTGAAGAGCAAAGGGTGACAGAAGGCAGAAGATACTGGAAGAGAACTGGTGGTAGGTGGTGTAGGGTGGAGGGTTTGAATTTTGTGGAAAATCAGTCCACCTTCTATGTGGAGAAGGGGCTATGTAGTTTGGATGGCCTACACCTCAGAAGAAGAGGAACCAATCTGCTCAGGGACAGACTGGCTAAAGTAGTTAGGAGGGCATTAAGCTCATAGTAAAAGGGGAGTGTAAAAAGAGGTAAGAATTGAGCACTCATTTAGCACAAAATTGAGATGCTGAGAAGAGAATTAATCAAGGAACAAAGGACACAAAGAAATTACATTCTTGAATTGCCTATACACCAAGATATGAGCCTGGGTGCAAACAAGAGGAACTGGAATTGCTAATTTATGAGAATAAATGAGACCTAGTTGGTATTATGGAAACCTGGTGGGATGATTCCCACTATAGGAATGATAAAATCAATGGTTATAACTTATTCAGGAAGGATCAAGTGGGCAAAAGGGAAGAGGGAATAGCATTCTGTGTCAAATATGGCATTAACTGTTTTGAAGTCACTGATGACTGAGAAGAAAATGATCCTAAATGCTTCTGGATCAATATTCTAATATGGGGTGGCCAACCTGAGCCTGAGAAGGAGCCAGAATTTACCAATGTACATTGCCAAAGAGTCACAGTAATACATCAGCAGCCCCTGATCAGTTCTCCCCCACTTGCTCCCAGCAGCTCCTGCCTGCCGGCAGCCCCGCCGATCAGCGCCTCCACCTCCCTCCTTGTACTGCCTAATCATCTGTTTCATGGCGTGCAGGAGGCTCGAGGGGAGAGTGGGGAAGAAGGGATCCTGGGCAAGATGACAGAGTCGCTGATAGGGGACTCAACTACTAAAGAATTAAAGGAAGGTAATATAATTAATCCCAATCAACATGGGGTTTATGGAAGATAGATCCTTTCAAACTAACTTGATATCTTTTTTGATAAGAAGTCAAGTTTTGTTGATTAAGGTAAGAGTGTTGATATAATATATTTAGACTTCTGTATGGCATTTGACTTGGTAACACATGACATTTTGATTAACAAACTAGAATATAAAATTAAAATGGCACTCACATTAACTAGATTGAAAAGCTGGCTAACTGTAAAAGCTGGTTAATTCAGAATGTAATTGTAAACAGGGAATTATCATCAAATGGGTGTGTTTCTAGTGGGATCCTTCAGGAACTGGTTCTTAGTCATACAATATTTAACATTTTTATTAATGATTTGGAAGCAGACATAGAGGAGTGTACTGGAAGTGTGACATCTCTGCTCTTCCTTGAGAACTTACTCAATAGCCTATTATCCCCTTTTAAGATCTCTTTGTTGAACTAAAACACTACTAAACAAAGTTAAAAAATGATAACAAATACAATGACTGACAACAACTCTTCAGGTTTCTTTAACTCAAATTAATGTGTCTTGATCAGTTTCTTAGGGCATTTCAGCCATCTTCCCGATCTGCTGTACTGCAAACTCTCATTAGGGAAGTCCTTGTCTGTAACAGACTGTTCAGTCTCATAGTCAATAATGGTCAGTTTGTGAATGTTTTCACCTTCTATGTCTGCTCACAATTTGTCTGGCTTGGAAAAGTTGTCAGATGCTTATGATTCCATTGTAAGATTAATCTGTGATCACTGGATATGAGTGAGGTGACCCTTCTTTGATCACTGTAGCTTTGACTGGCCAGTGCTCATCCTGGCAAATTCTCACCAAGTCTTTGTTTTTTAAATGCAGAAAAGATCTTGCTCCTTTATTGTAATATTCTGTCTGATTGGACTTTTTTCAGTTTATCCCTCACTTACATAGACTCCTTAGTCATTTTTTGTTTTTTCCCCATTTCTGGTAACGAAGTATTTACACATCTGTTGTAGAGAAATTCAGGTGGTGACTCTCCATTGCAGCAGTGTGGATCTATAGTTGAGTACTGCTAAATTAGGATCTTCTCTTGCATCTATTGGTTTTTTGAACAAGTTTTTCACTATATGTACTCCACATGCCACTAATACATTGGCTTGAGGATATCTGGGACTAGATGTCTCAAAGATGTACTGTAGCAGGACAGTCTGGTTTAGTGGTCAGACAGTAGTCTTACAGTGTCTGCAGGCCTAGTCATCCCAGAGGCCTAGTCATCCCCCCAGCCAAGTTGTATGCAGCAGGCCTCAATACCTCCTGAGTACTTCTGTGCTCCCCTTGGGGTTCTGGTGCTACAGAGCAGCAGGGGCAAGGTAGGGGGATCCGGGACCACCCACTTGACTGGGTCCTGACCCATGGCCATAGGGGGTTTGTCAAAGTATCCAGGCCAGTTGTTGATCTACCCCAAGTTACACTTTCCCCTGATCACTTCCTGCCAGACTGGAGCTCTTCTGTTTGGGGTGTGGTCACTGTTTTAGAAGACTCCACTTGCTCTCTTAATGTCCTGTTCAAAGAAGAACAGCTCTATGTAGCTCAAAAGCTTGAAACAAAAGTTGGTCCAATAAAAAAATATTTCCTCACCCACCCTTGGCTCTCTAATATCTCAGGACCAACAGAGCTATCATAACATGGCAACAACCGTTCAAAACAGTCTCCTATAGGTGTTTGTGTGTGGGCTAACCCAGAGCCCTGCTGTTGGAGCATCCTTAACAAAGCTGTAGCCACGCCTAGCACCACAGCTGGCATCAATCTTGCTTCCTGGTGCAGTCTGCAGCTCTTTCCCTGCTTTTTCTGGGCTACTAGTGTCCTTCTAAGCTATTCCTTCACCAGTAACATGCCTTGGACCTGTTGACAGCTAGGGCCATCTTAGCCCGGCATTGCTTTATTCCTTGCCCAAGTTCAGTGTGGGATCTGTAGACCCTATCATACATATATTCTGACATAATCCAGGAATTCCCTATTTCTGAATTATGATTTGTCTTTTATTACTGTCCTTGGAATTCCCTGGTGTGCAACTACAGATTAATGTGCCTAATGACTGTTGCTGCTGTGGTATTTTCAGATGTGAGTGCTATTGGGAAATTGGTAAAGTAGTCTATGATAACCAGGTGCTCATGTCTTCTCAGCCTGAATGTGTCTATATTGATTTTGTCCTATAGAACTGTAAGTTGTTTGTGTAGTGTTATTAGTTCCTTTTGCTGGGAATCTCAGTACTTCTGATACCCGCTGACACTTCCAAACTTGCTCATCATTTCTTCAATATCGCTGCACATCTGTGGCCACGATACAACTTCTCTGCCACCCTGTTTTGATTTCATCATCCCCACACATGTATTCTTCCAATATTTTCTTTCTCCTCACTGTAGGAACTATAATCTGTGTCTCTTTTATGACTTCTCCTTAGATCACCTACGACTCATTTTTATTGTGGGAATACACAGTTGGGAAGTGCTGATTTTTTCTTCCTTATTGCTTCTGTCACTGCTTGCAGCATTTCATCTCGAGTTGATTCTGTCTCCAGTTCATCTCATATGCCTGGAGATACAGCACAGGATGCTTTTATCATGTTCACATGTTTGTTTACTGCTTGTTCCAGATCATCAGGCTGTGTATTATCAGATGGAGCTTATGCTCTTGAGAGTGTGTCTGCCATTCCTAAGCGACATACAAGTTGGAAATCTAGGTTCAGGGCCGGCTTTAGGAAGTGCAGGGCCCAATTTGAATACCTGGCAGTGATCCGGATCTTTGGCGACACTTCGGCGGTGAGTCCTTCACTCGCTCCGGGTCTTCCATGGCACTGAAGGACCCGCTGCTGAAATACCGCCAAAGACCCGGAGCGAGTGAAGGACCTGCTGCTGAAGTGCCGCCAAAGACCCGGACTGCCGCCGGGTGAGTAAAAATTAAAAAGGTGCATAAGTTAGGCACTCTTTTTTAGGGTGCGGGGCCTTCTTAGGTGCGGGCACGGGGCCCGATTTGGGGGAATCAGGGGAATCAGCCTAAAGCTGGCCCTGTCTAGGTTCACAGCATATTTCTGTATTTTCAGAAGTTGTCATTGAGAACTTGGTGGTGGTTCTCCAAGTCAGTTTTGTGTCTTACAATCAGTAGTTTGTGATCCATTTCTGCATTAAAGCCGCGACTAGAGAGAAAATAACAAAAATATATGCATGCATGCGCCAGACCTAGTGTCTCTTTTCCAGTTTGTGTGCACACCTTCCCTGTGGCTGTCATAACCCTAGAAGAATCACTTCCATGACACTGTAATAGTACTCGCAGCTCTCCTTGTGAGGCATCTGTGGCGAATTTGGTCTTTCAAAGGGTAAAAAAATTACAGCATCAGAGCTGATGTCAGAATGTGCTTTAAATCATTGAATTTGCTTTCATGTTCTGCTTCCATGCCCATTCTATGACCTTGTGTGGCAATGCCTTAGGTGAGTTGTGTGAGCTGTATAATTAGGGATAAATTTGCTGACATAATTCAACATGCCTACCAGCCTTTGAATTCCCTTTTATCTTCAGGTTCAGTATTGCTGGAAGCTTTGATTCATCTGGCAAGATTCCTTTTGAGGTCAGATTCTCTCCCTAATATGTTATTTCTGTTTGAAATTGACATTTGGCCTTATTCAGTTTAAGATTATTAGCTATTGCAATTTCCAGTACTCCCCTCAGTTCTTCCGGATGTTGAGCAGTAGCACTGCCCCAAATGATTATGTCATCAAGGTACATTTTCATACCTGCTAGACCCTCTAGCATCTGGCTCATTCTACAGTGATACACTTCTGGAGATGGGCATATGCTGAAATGTGGTTTTAGGATGCAGTATCTGCCAAATGGTGTGGTGAAAGTGCAGATCTTGGTGCTCTCGGTGTCCAAGGGGAGCTGTGAAAATACAGCTGATGCATCTAATTTGCTGACGGATTTGGCTCCTGCCATCTCAGACAACAGTTCATTAGTGTTTATGTTTCACTTTTCAGTACTTTTCAGTTCACTTTTATGTTTTTGGTCAGTTCCCCAGGTTCCATACACAGCTCTCTCCCCCCACCCCTGCTTCTTTTTTTCTACACAATTACTAGGGAGTGAACCCAATCTGCTCATTCTTCTAGTCTTTAATGTCTTCTAGACATTTGTTGTCATGTTTTGATGCTCTTCTTTTAGCCTCTTACTTTAGGACCTTTTCATGTAGCATGTATTACAGGTCCTGCATCTTCTCTCAACCATATCTTTTATGTTATTGGGAGGCTACCATCTTCTGCAAATGCATCTTCATATGATGCTATTCATACTTTCATACTGGTTCTGTGTTGTCCTTCTGTCTCCCCATGTACATGTTCTTAGTGAGACCAAGCACCTCACATGTGTAGAAGCCCAAGACTGGCTGCTTGCCAGTGTGTGTGCCATCACAAACTCTTGTTTTATCATTTCCCCTTTGTACGTAAGTATCAATGTGCACTCTCCCAACACTGGGATTGTACCTCCACTGTACACTTTCAAATGCACTTCTAAGTCCTCTGTATCCCTCTATTTCAGTTTCTGTTATTACATTTACCTGTGCCCCAGTGTCTATCTTGTATGTCACACATGCGCCATTTGTGCACATTTTAATTAATCAATCTTTTGCATCAGCCTCCTCCATTATTGTATTTAAGAACAGATCTTCCTCTTCACTTTAGGATCCATTTTTGCACTTAATCCAGGCATTCTCTACACATTTAGCATAATGGTTAGGTGTATTACAGCCTGAGTATTGGGCATTTTATATACTGGCATTGTTACCAGCTTTCCATTTGGCTGTCCTGGCCAATTTAATTCATATGAACTTTTCTCTTACTGGTTTAACTACACATGCTCTATGCCTTTCGTTAGGCTTTTTATTTGTGTTTCTGTTTGTTCTTCTGCTTGAGATATGTGGGATATGCCAGAATCTCTTAGTGCCAATGGGCAAGGGGCACAGAGGGGGTGCATAGGTAGCACAGAAAGCTCCTGAGTCTTATATTTACATTCTAACTCACCAAAAGTGTGTTATGTGAGGGCTCTGATAACAGTCTGTGCCACTCTGGTCATCATAGCATTCTGAAATATACGTGCTGTATTGATGTAAGGAGTTATGTACATATAATGAAAATAGGTTTGTAAGGTCTGTTCAGCATTATGCCACACCATCCTGCCCACTCTCCACCAGTGTAGGAGACATGTCAGTGATCAAGAAGTGCTCCATGTTCCAGTGGTTCCCCAAGTGGCATAAGGACCACTAAACAGATGTCTGCTGAATGCAGGGGAGAAGGTTGTGGTTGTGGTGCATGTTGGAACCAAAGACATAGTAGAAGGTGTAGGAGAGAGGTCCTGGAAGCTAAATTTAGACTACTAGATAGAAGGCTGAGGTTCTCAGGGCCTCAAGGGAAGCTTTCTCTAACATGCTTCCAGTTCTGTGACATTATTGACATAAACTGTGACAGTATAGATCATTGTTGCAACCACTGGTATATATTTGAAGCAAATATTGTACAAAGGTTGTTGTGTGAAGTGTCTATAAAAAGGTTATGATTTGCTTGTTATGATTATGCTGTTTGTGTGTATCATTTTTGTAGTTAAAATTATGAATATTGTCTATGTACTTGTATCTCAATGGTAGAATGTTTGATTCTAAGTAGCATTTGGTCAGCTTCTTGAGAAAGGAATTTGCAGATTAAGTGCCCAATCAAGAAACACTCAACTGACAGTGGATCTTGGGAGATTCCAATCCACATATGAGAAGTCTTCCAGGGATGTTCACGGTAGCATGTGAGCAATGGCTGCCGCCTGCAAACTGAGTCATGCATGGACATATGATTTGCCCATGTGACTCCAGACTCTATCTTGCTGCTGTGATTTTCCACAGAAGAACAAAGGGGTTTCCATCCACAAGAGAAAGAATATAAAAGGTCCTGGAAACCCCTTCATTTTGTCTTTAATCCTGCTACTTACCACTGGAGAAACTTTGCTACAAACTGAAGCTCTGAACAAAAGACTGAATGACCCATCCATGCTGTGGATTTGAACCTGCAGTTTATTCCATCACTGCTACAAGCCTGAACCAAGAACTTTGCCAGTACTGTATGTAATTGATTCCATTTAACCAATTTCAACTGTCATCTATATTACTTTCTTTTTATGAATAAACCTTTAGATATTAGATTCTAAAGGATTGGCAACAGCGTGATTTGTGGGTAAGATCTGACTTGTATATTGACCCAGGGCAGCCCAGAGGATTCAGAGGGTCTGGGGTCTTCGGTGGTGGGGGGCCCCCGCTTTGGCAGTAATTTGGCTGCGGGGGGTCCTTCCGCTCCGGGACCCGCTGCTGAAGTGCCCCGAAGACCTATGGCGGGGCTTCCGCTGCTGAATTACCATCGAACACCCAGCATTTCAGTGGCGGGGCCTGCTTCGGCAGTAATACAGTGGCAGGGGGTCCTTCTGCCCTGGGGCGGAAGGACCCCCAGCTACTGAATTGCCACCGAAGACCCGGAGTGGAAAAAGCTCCAGGGGCCCGGGCCCTATGAGAGTTTTCCGGGGCAGAGCAAGTGAAGGACCCTGCTCCAGGGCCCCCAAAAAACTCTTGTGGGGGCCCCTGTGGGGCCTGGGGCAAATTGCCCCACTTCCCCTCCCCCCCATGCAGCCCTGTGTTGACCTGGGTCTGGGGCTTAGTGCTTTGGGATCAGAAGAACCTTTTTTCTTTTACTGAGATATTGGTTTTCATAACCTTTTGCTCCCATAATGAGTGGCACTGGTGGTGATACTGGGAAACTGGAGTGTCTAAGGGAATTGCTTGTATGACTTATGGTTAGCCAGTGGGGTGAGACCAAAGTCCTCTCTGTTTGGCTGGTTTGGTGTGTCTTAATAGTAAAGAAAACCCAGCCTTGGGCTGTAACTGTCCTGCTCTAATTAATTTGCCCTGAACTGATACTCTCAGTTGCGTCCTGCCAAAGTCAGCATCGTTACAAGTTCCATAAGCAGGGCCTCACATGCAAAGGGTGTGCTATAGAGTATGTGTTTCAGGACAGGGAGAGATGCCACACTTTCTGCACACTCTAGATGCCATGTTTGGTTTCTCTGTCACATTTCTTGCTGGGGCAGACACAAAGAAGCCCAGGGCAGGGCACTCACAGGCTGCAGCTACACAGAGCAGTAGAAAGTTTATTACCTCATTTCTGTACAGAGTTCTGGTCACAATAAAGGGTTTCTCTTGACACCCGTCTGTTAGTCAGCAAGATACAACATGGTACCAGGAGTGAAAGGCACAACATGCTGAAAGACGTGGTGAGACAGGTAACATTGCAATAGCAGCTACAGAGCCTGTGCATCTGCAAGTTACTCTCCCACCAGCTCTGAACCTCAGGGGTAAAGCTGAATATGCCTGGAAAAGATTCAAACAGCAATTTGAGGTGTATAGGAAAGCCACTGGGCAAATAATGAGGAGGATGAGCAAAAGATTGCTCCGCTCTTTAGAGTGGCAGACCCAGAAGCCCTAGCTGTATACAATGTAGTTGTCAGGGTCCCCTCCTTTCTTCCTCCCAGATTTTCTCCTCCCTGGGTTACACTGGGAGATCACCATGATTTAAACTCCTTGAATCTTAAAAACAGAGAGGAAATTCACCTTCTCCCCACTTTCTTTCCCCCTCCCCGACTTTCTCTGAGAGAGAGACAGTGATCCTAACATAGAGAGAAATTATCCTTTCCCTCCCTCTTCTCTCCTTTTCCCCCACCAATCCCTGGTGAGTCCAGACTCTGTCCCCTGGGGTCCCACACAAGAATAAAAAAAATATCAATCAGGTTCTTAAAAGAAAAGCTTTTAATTAAAGAAAGTAAAAATTATCTCTGTAAAATCAAGATGGAATATGTTACAGGGTCTTTCAGCTTCACCTAGACCAGAGGGACTCCCCCTCCCAGCCTAAGTATACAAGTACAGCAAACAGAGTTAAAATCCTTCCAGCAAAATACACATTTGCAATAAAGAAAACAAACAAATGCCTAATCCACCTGCTATTTAGTACTTACAGTATTGAATAGAAGGGACTTTTTCAGAAAAATTGGAGAGCCTGTATACATGTCTGGTCCCTCGCAGACCCCAGAGAGAACAGAGGACAAAGAAAACAGCACAAAACAAAGACTTCCCTCCACCCAGATTTGAAAGTATCTTGTCTTCCGATTGGTTCTTTGGTCAGGTGTCAGCCAGGTTTACTGAGTTTGTTAACCCTTTACAGGTACAAGAGACATTAACCCTTTACCATCTGTTTATGACAGTAGTCCATACAGATAATGGTGTGGAGAGAGAAGAAAGCTCTGCACAAATTATAAAAATGTTTGAGTATCACTGTGTCCCTTGAAAAAAATGTTACCCATGAGACTTGTGTGTTCAGGATGAGAACACAGAATGAAGGGAAAATGCAGAGAAGAGCTTGTCACAGACTTAAAACTAAGAAGTTCAGCTTTGTGAATATGGAATGTTAAAAGACTAGCTCATTAAAGACCAGATTATCCTAAGGTATAACAAAAAACCCCCCATGAACTGTTATTAAGGGAGATAGATCTGACCCTAGAAAGGGCAATATGTACACCCTGAGACCCTTCCCAGGGATACCCAGGATGGTATGACACCTCATCACCACCTGTCCTTAGCGTTAAGCAGTCTTGACTGTGCCTGATGTGGATCAGCTCCCTGAAACCACCAGCCTCCGGCAACATAAGCACTGCCTTCCAGGCCCCTGCAGGCCTCGCTCCCTCAGTGCAGTTTAGTGATAGGTACACACCAACCAACAAGCCCGCCAGACATTCCCTGTAATGTTAAGCCCCTTGTCCACTGAACACTCACAGAATTGTGAGGCCTGCTGTTCCCAAAGGAACTGTACACACCAGCTTGTAAGATTCAGCTCAGGACCTCCACTTTGCTAACCACCACAACACATAAACATATGTATAGTGAACACAAGGGTATTTATTATCAGAGAATAGAGATTCAAGTGACAGTGAGTAAGAACAACGGAAACAAATGGTTACAGATGAAACAAAATCATTACGTGCTTTCTAGAGACTAAACTTAACTAACAGGTTTGCCTCCTGTCTAAAGAAGTTTATGTCATCTAAGGTTCACGCCAGCATTTTCAGCCAAGCCTGGTTGAGACCCTGCTTTCATGAAGCAAACTCGCTGTCCATTTACTTTCTCAATGAAGGGTGGTAGGGTGTCCTCCCCAAATATAGTGGAGCAAACAGTTGATGTGCAACTCAAGATAAGTTTCTCCCCACATACATACTCGGTTTTCTTCTTCCTGGTACTTTTCTCCCTTTAAAGGTTTACAATCCTTCATTAACATTCAGTTCAGACTGGTGAGAGGGGACCTATTGTGAACTATGCAATACTGAATTTACATGTAAAGTGACAGCTAGATAAACATTTCTCATCTGACAGAAAGCGTTTCACTTTTGCTAGTGACCAGTCTCTAGACAGGCTACACTGGTTCTAGGGAAGTGGAGGTTCTGTCATGCTTGAGCAGTGCTAAGAGGTTGGAGTTTAGGCCAGCCCTTTATGTAATTTTGAAATTAAAAACAGAAGTTGGTCCAATAAAAGATATTACCTCAGCCACCATGTCTCTCACACTTAAAGTGCGACATTCAGGATCTTCCCAAAACCTAATTTATTCCCACACAAGTCTGTAATGGGTGTTTTCCTGTGTAATGAAGTAGTGTGATTAACTTTTCTCCTCTGGCAAGTTGTAGCATTATTGTGGAACAGGCAGGGAGAGATTCAACAATATAACATAACAGCCAGATTATGAAACCCTTCCCCACACTGAGCAGTATCTTAGTGCTCATCTAGTCCCACTGGGACTTCTTGTGGGGTAAGAGGCTCTTTAACATGAGCCAGGGTATCTGATTCTGGCCTGCTGTTATTCTGTAAAGGACAAAACTCTTTTTTAAAAACAAGAAACAGCTGAACCTTTCCATGCCACAAAGCAATGCTATGATCTGTTATCAGGCTCACCTAATCCATTCTTTTTCAGTAAGTGGTAGAGAGGGGTAGGTAAGTGAAAAGCTCTGCTTAAGAAAGGAGGGGAGAGAGGCACTGGTGCACTGGACAACTGATAAATAAATCACATTTAAAAGTATACCTATATACATACATATAGGCACAATGGGGATGAGTAGTATAGACTCCTAATTAAAAAAGAGACTCCCAGAGATAATGTCAACATGTTGTGTATCAGTACACTCGGATGCCTGGGGCTTTGAGAGGGTGGCCAGGTGGATCTGTGAGACGCAAGTCATGAGGGCATGTTAGGGAGCTAAAAAAAGCACAGTGTGGAGGAATCTGAGACAGAGGGTGTGAGGAGTCAAGAGACACAGCGGGAATGGCTCACAAAAAGAACAGATGCATGGAAAATCAGCACAAATTCTAGTTTTCCCAGTATAGATATACCCTCACTCATTTGGCGATGACTTATCAGAGCATATCTATAAATCACAGTCTAATAAATTTACCTTAATAGAGCATCTTTCACTTGACAGGATCCCAGGACTTTATTTTTGACATAATCTACAGTGAGGGATCACTTCCCTCACCCCTGAAATGCAGCCACAATTACGGTGAAATGTGGCAGCTTTTTATCAGCACATAATAACTCTATGTAGCCCACTGTACAGTGTTTTTATAGATCCTCCTTTGTGCTGGAGCCACAAAGGATATAACTATGGTAAGGTTCTCAGCTAGGATGCTTAGCTGTACAAGCTCCTTCTTTTAGCCATGGAGGTTCAATCCCTAGTGATGACCAAGATGGCATCCATTACAGCTACACAACAGGTTAGGAGAAGAAGTGAAGAGTAATGCCATATTTAGTAGAAAGTACGCAGGGAATATTTCTTTATATAGGCAGACTGTAATTACCCAAGTTGGAAATTAACCAGGTCACCGGGACTAACAGTCATAACTTGCTTAAAGTACCAAGGGATTTTTGATAATCACAAGTGGTCAGGACTTTGGTTTTACATGTCATCTGAAAGGCACGCTCACCCTCCAACAGCTAATTGTCCACGTTGAGAACAAATCCAGCCCCTCCCTCTCCATTCTTGTGGATGCAGCCTGATGAAGAAGAAAACAAGGTGATGGCATGGTGGAGGCTTTGATTCAGAAGGCTATCAAAATACGTAGCCGCTGCAACTACAGCAGAGTCCTGGAAGCCCTGATAAGTATTGGATCACAATTAAAATGAGATAGCAGCTTGCCATAGCAGTTCAGTTCAAATATTGCACCCAGCCAGAGTGCACTGCAGCTATCGCCTAATCAGAGCAATTACACCAGGGTTAAATTTGGCCCATTAAGTGGAGCTGAGGTTTGGAATGAAAAAAACCAAACTCAACTACTATTGTCCTATTGGTTAAAATTCATGCTGGTGATCTACACTAGTGTCAAAGACTGAGGGTATTTCCATCCAAAGGGTAAAGTAAAACTTCCAGGATACAAAGAAGGGTCCAATGATTTCAAAGGAATGATACCAGGAATTAATGGAGCCCCATGTATTTTAGTGTACGTTCAATACAAGTTTTTTTGCCCTAAATGCTGCTGCTGAGCTTCTTGTGTGACCTTCTCAGTCAACAGCAGAACTCCATCAGTAATTCATTAGTCAGTGTTTGTACACATGTAAAGCTCTGTATAAGTGCTCTTATTATTATTTATTTTGGGCCTGATCCTGCAAACCCTACTCCCACAGACAGTCAGTTCCACGGAAGGCAGTGAGATGACTAATGTGAATGAGGAGTGCACCTGTGAATTTAAATGTGCACAAGAAAGCTTTTTGTTAATACAAATTGCAGCAACCTTTGTTTCATTAAGGTAAGTAAATGTTCTCATTGATTTTTACAGCTTCGGTCATTCACCTTAATGTAGAAACATTATTTTTACTCAGACCATTTTTTGGTTCAACTTCTGATATCCCAGAAGTGTTTAAAATATTCAATTTATTTTCAATTCTGTCTCAGTTTTACTTCATTTGTCCACCCCACTCCCCTTATTTTTCCTCAGAAAAACATGCCCTCATGTCTTACAACCATCATCCAATACACATTGCATCTGTTACAGCCTACTGCTCTCCTGTAGTGCTTTAAGCCATAACAATAGATTACAGTAGCATTTACATAAGCCTTGTTTCCTCACTGTGTGGCTGGCTAATCTAAAAAAGCAGCCAAATAGCAAAGAAATATGCTTCAAACCAAATGTTGTAATATGGGGAAGGGAGGCAGGGAGGAAAGCCACTTTCAATCTGTAGAGTGAATCTGTGGTTGATGGCAGAAATGGTGATCTATCTCCATTAGAGGTGAAACTGATCAGACACTGGTCTGAAAGGATTTTCACTGGGGTGAGGGCAGGCGGAAATGGGAATCATGATCCCACTGAAGTCAAAGTTTTGGCACTATGAACAGAGGGATCAGGATTTGGTCCTGCGTGTATACCAGAGCCATGTTAGATGCAAAGGTTCTGCAGTGCAGGCATGCCTTGGCCAAAAAGGAATTTTTTGTGTGCCTTCAAACTCCCAGTGCCTCCCAGTCACAAGTCCATGACTCCTGTTTTATGCCAGTTGGTGTCACAGAGAGGGTGAATCAGGTTTTAGTTTCTGAATTCTGCTATCTCAGATCTGCCTGAATGGAAGGCTTTGTCAATCACAATAAATATCTCATTTCTAGGGTATAGCTTGAGTGCAGCTGGGGAGTGCTTCCTAGCCCTGGGAGACAGACAGGAGCCCAGTCTGCTCAAGCTAGTGTGCTAAAAATAATGGTGTAGCCAGAGCAGCATGGGCATCAGTTTTGGCTAGCTGCCTGAGTAGAAATCTGCCCACACCCCCTGGCTACACTGCTATTTTTAGCAAGCTAGCTCGAGCAACACTAGTGTATGTCTGTCTACAGTGCTGGAATGCACACTCCCTGCTACAGTGTAGGTATCTCCTAAGGACAAACAACCAGTGTGCACAACTATGAGAGAGTGAGTCCCAGCACATGAAAATGGACCCATGATTCCAAGTTCCCATGTACCCATGTTTCTCACATGTGCATGCTGGGAAAAATCATCTGTCTACATGAAGACACTGAGAAACACAGAGGAAAAGTGACTAGCATCAGCTCTTGGTAATACACATCTTGCTGAGAAATCCTTTGAGAAAAGTGGTCTGTGTATCTTCACTGAGTACAGTCGGTGTGAATCATATAAAATTACACTTTTCCATCCCAAGCATCACATACTCCTTTCCCATCTGGAGAACAGCATGTTACTATGCTGTTAAATTATGGCCACTGAAGGCATTGTCAGTGAGTGATGATGGTCTATCCTTGGATCACTATTCCACATTTTTCTGTAATGGTTCTTTACTTTGGTGATTGCTCCATTAACAAGGGCTAATCATAATCCTTTGCATTGATGAAGCAGCACAATATGTGTGGACTGCAGATGACTCTGTCCTTTTTTCATGTGGATACATTATAAGAACATAAGAACGGCCATATTGGGTCAGACCAATGACCCATCTAGTCCAGTATCCTTTCTTTGACAGTGGCCAGTGCCAGATGCTTCAGAGGGATTGAACAGAACAGGTCAATTCTGAGTGATCCATCCCCTGTCATCCAGTCCCAGCTTCTGGCAGTCAGAGGTTTAAGGATGTCCGGAGTATGGATTTATGACCTTGACCATCTTGGCTAATAGCCATAGATGGATTTATCTGCTATGAACTTATCTAATTCTTTTTTGAATACAGTTATACTTTCAGTCTTCACAAAATCCCCTGCCAACAAGTTCCATGGGTTGACTGTGCATTGTGTGAAGAAGTACTTACTTTTATTTGTTTTAATCCTGCTGCCCATTAATGTCATTGGGTGACGCCTAGTTCCTGTGTTATGTGAAGGGGTATTTAGATTGCATGGATGTTTACATGTTGGTGCTGGTTTTTATTTTGTCACAGTCTGGGTTGTCAGGACCTTTGTATTTGTCTCTCTGCCTATCTCCAGGACCTTCCTGGACCTATCAGGAGGATATTCTTTCTGTGTTTCAGCCTGATTGAGGCTTTGACTTGCATTCTGTGTGCTCCTTTTAGATTGACACCTTTTGGTCATGCAGAATATGAACTGATGGAACCAACAGGCCACCGGGTATATAATAATTAGAGCTGGGAAAATAGTACAAAAGATGTTTTGCAAGTATTACCTTGATTTTTAAAATCAATTCACTTTGGTCAGACTCACACCCCTTTTTTGTTTATTTATTTACATGAATATTTGAGTGGTTGAGTCTAACGCACATGAATACCTAGATAAAGTGAATGGTAAGTTTGTACAATCCAGTACTCTTGGATATTTTACAGGGGAAGGGGCAGTACTTGACACAGCAGAGGGATGGGGTGTGTGTGTGTTGGGGCGGGGGGTGAGGGAGAGGGTGGGATGGAGGTCTCCAACCTTCTCTCTAGAGGCACTGAAACAAGCCAGATAAGCATCTGACTTCACCTCTCAAAGCTAGGACGACACACACACACATGCTCACACGCAACCATTGTGTTTCAGTGTGAGGAAAGAAAGTTAGATTTAAACTTTGCACCCAGGCAATAAATCTTGTAGTAGCTTAACTTTTATAGGAATGATGCCTCAGGCAAAGACTGTGTGGCCTGGAAAGTAGGAAGTTTAATATTTAATGAAATTTCCTAATGCTTCTTAACTGCTACCTCTCCCGGAGAGATTCAACGTCCCATTGGCTTGTTCAGGCCCTCCTGGTGATTATAAGCTTTATCTCTGTCCAATCACAGAACAGAAATAACTGCATATGATTGATGTGACCAAACACAGGTAACCAACACTGGCCAAAATTAAAACATCTGAAAAAAAAAGAGTTGAGTAAACTGGAATAATGGACCCATCTGAGTAAATTACAATCTGCTTGGGGAAGCAGTAAAGTAGACTACATTCAGTACGTAAATTATTTGCTGAAAATTAGTGCCTCATATCTAATAGTAGCAGGGTTGTGATATGTGTTCTTGGTTAGGTAAACATTTCCTGTAGAGAGAGACGGACCTGAATGGGAATCCTAGATCCAACAGTTTGAATTTGGATGCATGATTGGGACTCATTTCTCAGGTAGTGTTACCGTGGAACAATCAAGTGAACAACTTAATGGTACCCTCTGTTTGTGACTGTCACATCACTGGGATTCATTCAGTTCTTTTAACATTTTGAAACTGGCATTGATATACAGCAAACCTAGCAGCTGGCTTTGTTGTGTTGAGGCAATTTGTTAGACGTAGAAAGTGGGATGTAATTTCCTTGGCAAGTATATAATCCACTTAAATGCCCTCTACTGAAGCAGTCTAGTCAGAGTAGCCAGGTAGAGCTGGGAATATTATTATTATATTGTGGTAGTGCCTAAGGCTACAACCAGGCTGGGCCCCACTGTGCTAGACAGTTACATGCATAATAGAAGGCAGTCCCTGCCCCAGACTCACATGTAAGAATGCCACTGTTGTGGACAGGGCACACCACACCCTGACTGCGTAAGGATCCCCCAAGGAATAGAGAACTCTGGTTTCCCCTCCCTCCCCCTGACAGATTTGCAGTATCCAAGTTTGAGGGTTAAGCAAAAGAGAATTCTTAAAAAGGGCAGGTCTACACTTCCAGCTGGAAGTGTAAATTCCAGCTCAAGGAGACATATCCACACTAGTGGATTGAGTTAGTGCACTAAAAATATAGTTTAGCCATGGCAGTGAGAGCCATGGGAGGGGCTACCCACCCCAGTTATGAGTTTCTCTGAGACACTAGACAAGTACTCTGGTGGTTAGCCATGCCTGCTGCTTGGGCTGCTGTGTGTACACTCTCTTTTTAGTGGTCTAGTTCAATCAAAGCTAGCATGGGTATGGCTCCTCAAGTGTAGCCATACTCTAAGAATAGGTGGAGTGCAGAGATCTCCAGAAAATTGTGAATTCTCTGTGTTGAAACTTTCCTATTCTAATTGACAGCTTTGCCTCTGCACTGCCCATGATGTCAGCCTCAGTCACCAACCTGGTAAGTTTTCAAACAAGCACCTTTGTGCTTTCTCCCTCACACTGGGGAGGTGTTCTTTGTAAACATCTGCAAAGCTACTTCATTATACACCTGTTCACAAGTTGGAGAGGGGTCAGAGAAGAGCCACAAGAATGATTAAAGGTTTAGAAAACATGCCTGATAGTGATAGACTCAAAGAGCTCAATCTATTTAGCTTAACAAAGAGATGGTTAAGGGGTGACTTGATTACAGTCTTTACGTATCTACATGAGGAACAAATATTTAATAATAGGTGCTTCAATCTAGCAGAGAGAGGTATAACACATTCCAGTGGCTGGAAGCTGAAGCTAGACAAATTCAGGCTGGGAATAAGGAGTGCATTTTTAACAGTGAGAGTAATTAACCATTGCAATAACTTACCAAGGGTCATAGGAAATTCTTCATCACTGACACTTATTAAATTGAGATTGGATGTTTGTCTAAAAGATGTGCTCTAGGAATTATTTTGGGGAAGTTTTATGGCCTGTGTCATACAGGAGGTCAGACTAGATAATTATAATGGCCCTTCTGTCCTTGGAATCTATGAATCTATGAATATGACTCTATAAACCTTCAAATGTCTCCTCAAACGTCTCCTTTGCTGTGATGATGTCAACAAAAAACTTGATAGTGGTTAGGCTCCTGGTGTGTTATGACCACTGCCTATCATGTTGACCAATATCGTCTCATTGTTTCCTTGACCGCTTCTGTTCAGCTGTTTGTAGCCACCTGTTGCCTCTTGGCTTAAACTTAGATTGTAAGATCCTTAGGGCAGGGACCATCTTTTTGTTCTGTGTTTGTACAGCACCTACCACAGTGGGTTCCTGGTGCATACGTGAGGTTCCCAGGGATGACAGTAATACAAATGCTACTACTACCACCACCACTACTACAACAACTACTGTAAAGATGACCCTGTCTCAACCAGTTTCCATCTGATCAACAGTTGCTGAGATCAGAATGCAAAAAGTTCTAACGTTGCATGTCCCTTTGGGCCAGACCCTTAGTGGAACTAGGCGAATGTACATTGACTCAGAATGCAGCCCCAGTGCAGTGGGCTGAGTCTGGCAATATTCAGTTGCACTAAATATGAATGTCTAATACAAGTTCTACGGATGCCTTAGCCTATTTATTTTTTAAAAAATGAAGAAAACCTTGATACAAGTAGACCAGAAACCATAATCTGAAGAGCCTCATATTACATAAACGTGGTTTAGGCTTTGAGATGTTTGGAAAGTGTGTCCAGATAGAGAATGGCAAGATTTTTCTATTCAACATTTTAAAAACAAAATTAATCCTTAGAGATGGAAGCAACTTTCCATCTCAGAGACAAGACAAAATGATTTTTGAGATTTGCCTTAGCATTAGCCAGTGGAATTGACTTGAGGCCATGAACAGAGATTAAAATTTGGTCGAGGCTTGAGGCAAGCTGACAAACCTATATGTCGGTCTCCATGGAGATTGACCAACATTGTGCTTACTGGAAGATTTTTAACTGATTATTTTGACTGGAGTCATCATATAGAATTTATCTGCTGGAATACTGCAAATGGAGTGATCAGAATAATGTTTTCAGGATGCATGACATGAAATGAAGGTCTCATGGGATTTCCCATCATAATAAAACCTCATTTCTTTATTTCATCACTGGAGTGGTAGCCTCAGGTGGCAGAGGCCCTCATAGTTCATAATCCCATTACAAAGCCATATAGCAGCCTTTCCGCCAAGTGGCACTTTACTGCAACTACACACTGTTCGAGGAGTACTTCCTCCTCAGGTAGCTGGTACTGTCAAATGACATAAGCGCATCAAGTACTACACATCCTAAAAGTTATCCATGCCCTTGTCTCCTTGCATTGACTATTGACAAGGAGAACCTTTTGGAGTCTTATCCTGCAAATGCTATTAGCTGTAGCGCTTTCTACCATGAGTGACTCCCATTTAGTTCAAAGGGACTACCTCAGGCAATAAGCACGAAGGCTAGAATTTTCAAAAAAGCTCAGCATCATATTGGAGCCATATAGTCAGAAGAATTCAGCATGTTGGGTGTTGTGCTCTCTTGAAAATATGTCCTTTATATGTATGTTCATATGGGGGCTCATCTCTTTTGACAGTCTGGCCCCACGCTTCGTACTGTTTTCAGGGTTGAACCCTCATTGAACAGTCCTTTAGAAGGAGTTAGAGTTGAGGATTACAGCCCAGTGTGGAAATAAACTGAGGTGTAGGTGATGGCTGCAATGACGTGTTACTTAGGAGAACTGGGTGGGAACTATAGAGGTGCTGGAAATCAGAAGCAGCAGTTTAGAAGGCAGGAGCAGAATATTGTGAGGGCCGACAAGGAGGAGGGAAGCCGGTACAAATTACTGGGGCCTGGCAGTCTGGAAGGGGGCCCGGAGTCTGGCTTCCCGGCTTTGTCAGCCCTGTTTAGCCAGTCGGCCCTTGCTAGGGTATCCTAAAAATTTTTTTTCACTGGGGCCCGAACCTGCTTTCAGCGACCCTGAATACTGTGGTGGAGTTGGTGGAGCAGGACTGGATGAGAGGATGCAACAGCCTGAGCAATATTTTCTGAGCAGCTCCCGAATTCTGAACCCCTTCAGTCTGCCAGTATCAGTGGACCCTGGGCTGCCAGCTATAGAGTTGATCTGGCACTAGTTGTTGAGTGAACTGTTGACTCTCTACCATGGCATCTGTATGGTGAATGTCAGGACACAGCAGGGTGTGCCTCTGTCTCCACATTGCATTCAGAGTTCCTGGGGTAGGATAGAAGCAAATGAGGCAGATGGTCAAGCAAACCAAAAGAAGTTCTTATGTGCGAATAGCCATTATGTGCCATAGATATCCTGTAACCGCTTCAGGAATCTGTGTTGGGCATTCTGGGAAAGGTGAAAAAATACACAATTTAGAACACTTGCTGTGAGGGGACTCTGTGCACTGCGTGCACCCAAACCAGAATGCTTAGGGTAAGTCTTCTGCATCATTGCAGAATGCACCGCTCCAGTCTCATTTGCTAACCTAGTGAGGAGGGCTTTAAACTAGTTTTTCCTGGGGATGGTGACCTAACCCCGGAGGTAAGTGGGGAAGTGGGATACTGGGACGAAACACAAGGAGGAGGGTGAAAAAGGGGAAGCCTCCTGATACATATGGAGAAAGTAGGGCAATCGGTTAGTTAACTTAGGTGCTTGTACACGAATGCAAGAAACCTGGGAAACAAGCAGGAAGAATTGGAAGTCCTAGCATGGTCAAGGAACTATGATGTGACTGGAATAACAGAGACTTGTTGGGGTAACTCACATGACTGGAGCACTGTCATGGATGGGTATAAACTGTTCAGGAAGGACAGGCGGGGGAGGAAAGGTGGAGGAGTTGCACTGTCTGTAAGAGAGCAGTATGATTGCTCAGAGCTCCAGTATGAAACTGGAGAAAAGCCTGTTGAGAATCTTCGGGTGAAGTTTAGAGGTGAGAGCAACAAGGGTGATGGCATGCTGGGTGTCTGCTATAGACTTCCAGACCAGGAGGATGAGGTAGACGAGGCTTTCTTCATACAACTAATAGAAGTTTCCAGATCACAGGCCCTGGTTCTCATGGGGAACTTCAATCACCCTGACATCTGCTGGGAAAGCAATACAGCAGTGCACAAACAATATAGGAAGTTTTCAGAAAGTGTAGGGGACAACTTCCTGGGACAAGTGCTGGAGGAACCAACTAGGGGCCATGCTCCTCTTGACCAGCTGCTTACAAACCAGGAAGAATTGGTAGGGAAAGTAGAAGTGGGTGGCAACGTGGGCAGCAGTGACCATGAAATAATTGAGTTCAGGACCCTGACAAAAGGAAGAAAGGAGAGCAGTTGAATACGGACCCTGGACTTCAGAAAAGCAGACTTTGACTCCTTCAGGGAACTGATGGGCAAGATCCCCTGGGAGGCTAATATGAGGGAGAAAGGAGTTCAGGAAAGCTGGCTGTATTTTAAAGAAGACTTATTGAGGATGCAGGAACAAACTATCCTGATGTGAAGAAAGAATAACAAATATGGCAGGCGACCAGCTTGGCTTAACAGAAATCTTCAGTGGGCTTAAACACAAAAAGAAATTTTACAAGAAGTGGAAACTTGGACAGATGGCTAGGGAGGCGTATAAAAATATTTCTCGAGCTTGCAGGAGTGAATCAGGAAGGCCAAAGCACAACTGGAGTTGCAGCTAGCAAGGGATCTGAAGGGTAACAAGAAGGGTTTCTAAAGGTATGTTAGCAACAAGGTGGTGATCAGGGAAAGTATGGGAGCCTTAATGAATGGGGGAGGTAACCTAGTGACAGATGATGTGGTAAAAGCTGAAGTATTCAATACTTTTTTTGCCTCAGTCTTCACAGACAAGATCAGCTCCCAGACTGGGGGGGAGGTGAGCATGCCTCAGTGGTGAAAGAATGGGTTAAGGATTATTTTAAAAAGCTGGACATGCACAATTCTATGGGGCCATATCTAATGCATCTGAGGGTGCTGAGGGAATTGACTGATATGATTGCAGAGACATTGGCCATTATATCTGAAAACTCGTGGCGATCGGGGGAGGTCCCGGACAATTGGAAAAAGGCAAACATAATGCCAATCATAAAAAAAGGGAAGAAGGAGAATCTGGAGAACTACAGACCAGTCAGCCTCACCTCAGTCTCTGGAAAAAACATGGAACAAGTCTTCAAGGAATTCATTTTGAAGCACTTGGAGGAGAGGAAGGTGATCAGGAACAGTCAACATGGATTCACCAAGGGCAAATCATGCCTGACCAACCTGATTGCCTTCTACAATGAGATAACTGGCTCTGTGGATATGGGGAAAGTGGTGGACGTGATATATCTTGACTTTTGATACAGCCTTCCACAGTATTTTTGCCAGCAAGTTAAAAAAGTATGGATTGGATGAATGTACTATAAGGTGGATAGAAAGCTAGCTAGATCGTCAGGCTGAACAGGTAGCGATCAACGGCTTGATGTTTAATTGTCAGCCGGTATCAAATGGAGTGCCCCAGGGGTCTGTCTTGGGGCTGGTTTTGTTCAACATCTTCATTAATGATTTGGATGATGGGATGGATTATACCCTCAGCAAGTTTGCAGATGACCCTAAGCTGGGAGGAGAGGCAGATACACTGGAGGGTAGGGATAGGATCCAGAGTAACCTAGACAAACTGGAGGGTTGGGCTAAAAGAAATTTTAAGAGGTTCAACAAGGACAAGTGCAGAGTCCTGCACTTAGGAAGGAAGAATCCCATACACTGCTACAGGCTGGGGACCGACTGGCTAAGTGGCAGTTCTGCAGAAAAGGACTCAGGAATTATAGTGGATAAGAAGCTGGATATGAGTTAGCAGTGTGCCATTGTTGCCAAGAAGGCTAATGGCATATTGGGCTGCATTAGTAGGAGCATTGCCAGCAGATCAAGGGAAATGATTATTCCCCTCTAATTGATACTGGTGAGGCCGCATCTGGAATATTATGTCCAGTTTTGGGCCCCTTACTACAGAAAGGATGTGGACAAATTGGAGAGAGTCCAGTGGGGGGAAATGAAAATGATTAGGGGTCTGGAACACATGACTTATGAGGAGAGGCTGAGGGAGCTGAGTTTATTTAGGCTGCAGAAGAGAAGAGTGAGGAAGGATCTGATAGCAGCCTTCAACTACCTGAAAGGAGGTTCCCAAGAAGATGGAGCTAGGCTGTTCTCAGTGGTGGCAGATGACAGAACAAGGAGCAATGGTCTCAAGCTTCAGTGTGGGAGGTCTAGGTTGGATATTTGGAAAAACTATTTCACTAGGAGGGTGGTGAAGCACTGGAATGGGTTACCTAGGGAGGTGATGGAGTCTCCATCCATAGAGGTTTTTGAGGCCTGGGTTGAAAAAGCCCTGGCTGGGATGATTTAGTTGGTGTTGGTCCTGCTTTGAGCAGGGGGTTGAACTAGATGACCTCCTGAGATCTCTTCCAACCCTAAACTTCTATGATTCTATGGTGCAATTTTCAGTGGGGCAATCCTCCAGTGTAGACACAAATCTATTGACTTCCAAAGGGATTGACGCTGCTCAGCACCAATCAGGAGGCTCTCCATACCTAGCTCCATTGATCTTCTATCTAGCTAGTAAACTAGTGCCATCGAATATAATTCATTGGCTAAAATCTAGCCATAGGCATAGACCAAAGTGGCCAAAGCTTATTTATATAGGCCCTGATTCAGCAAAGCACAAAAGCATGTGCTTATTTTTACGCACGTTTGTAGTCCAATTTAAGTCAATTAGATCACTTACGTGCTTAAAGTTAAGCATGTGCTTAAATGCTTTGCTGAACTGGGATCATACAATCTCCATAAAGCCACTAAAGATAACTGATTAAAGAATATTGCTATCATCGCAATATGTGAGTTCTACTCAGAGTGCCTTATTTTTTAAGTCCAAGCTAACTCATGACTATGAGAGCCAGTGGTTTCTAACATTTGTACACTTTCATCACTTCACATTTTTTAAAATGATTTTTTTCCTTCTTGGCATGACACGAGGAATTTTTGGCCCTTTTCAAACAGACTCAAATTACAATGGAATAAAATGAATTAAGTTACAATATGCATTTTGCATCAAGAAAAGTCTAAATATTATTACATAGAAGATGTGAAATGTAGCTTCACACTTCCTCCTGCCTTTGCCAAATAATGTAGTACCTGTCAGTAAATAGAAGAATGAAGTGATGTTTCATTTATTCATCAAAGAGGTCATTTCCCTGAACTTCATGGACTAGATCTCAGACACTAATTGCAAAGAAAAAAAAAAGGAAATACTCTCTTGGGTCATGTTTCATACTGTGTTTTCATGTTCAGAACCTCTTACAGGTGTCTGGGCTAGGGCAGCTTTGAAAAGTCTCCCCCTTTTTTGCTATACAGTATGTGGACCAGATGGTGTTAGATGACACCAGAGGCTTATTGGCTGAACAGAGTGTTAAAAGTTATATAGCTTTCTTTCCTTCCACACTCTGTTCCCATTTGTATTTTCATACAGGTGCACACGATCAGTCTGGTTATTGTAATCGCTGATCCTTCCCCCCCTGCTCCATTTCTGCAGTTGCCCCTCCCACTTCTTATTACTTGGTGTAGTTTTGCCTCTCTCATGTGTTCATATCTTTGCCTACTGAAATGGAGACCTGAGGGTATGAATGTGAAAGGGCTTCCTTCCTGGAGAGCTGGCTGTGTGCAAATAGCACGACTGGGGGTTTGCTGATCGCAGCAGAGAAAAGGTTGTAACTCTTGAAAGTTAAAAAAAGAAGACAAACTTAGAGTTTGCCTAGTCTTTTTCTTCCCTGCCTTCTTGACTATTTTGTCCTCTCTGCAGAGCTGTGCTTGGCATGTTGATGCCTGTCCAGTGTGTGAGCAAACAGGCTGGGTCTGGGTCTGTATTTAGGGGGTTTTCTTTAGTGCCATCTGCCATCGCGAAAATTAAAGCAGGGAAAGGTCATTGGAATAAACCGATTTGCTAAACAAAATGGTTAACAACTCATGAATAAAACCTATACCCCCCCCCACCAAACCCTGAAGGAAGGGGCAAAGTTTGTCACCAACTCCCCCTCCCATAGCTCCTCCCCCCGCCGGCCTGCCGGCCTTGTGCTCCATCCACCCCCTTGCCAGTTCATTTCCATCATTATGTGGGATAGACAGCTCCCACCCCCCTAGTTGTGTGTGTGGAGGAAGGGGAGGGTTGCAATCTGTGCCGGGGACATACCAGCCAGATTCCTAATGGCTTTTCAATGGTAATGTCTGGGGTGGGGGGCGGGGGACGGCTTTGTGACTTTTAGGCCTAGCAACTCCAACAGCAGCAGCCGCTGCAGTAGCAGCAGAGCCACTTTTGTCCCCTGCTCGCTTCAGTGGTGCCTCCTCCTTCTCCCCTTTTCTAAGCTTCTGCAGGTCACACACAGGAGCAGCAAGCTGGCCTCTCAGTAGCCCAGGGAGAAGAAACAACCTTACACAGACACACAACACAAAATCCCACCTCCTCTTTTTCAGCTCTGAGGATAATCAGGATTAGAGGAGAGCTTGGTGCTAAAATATGTTGGGCTGGCACTGCCTGCCAGCAGCACCATACCACTCACCAGTAGCTGGCCAGAAAAATGAGCGGGGCACTTGAGAGGAAGAGGAGGTGAAACAGGCTTTCTAGTCACACACACAGCCCTGCATTTTAATTCTGTCTTCAAGGCTACATTCTCTGCATTCTGTGCTGAGGCCTGAAAATAGAAAGACAGTGATTGGTTTCAGTGTTTGCTTACAGGTCTATGGAGCTTGCCCTTGGTGTCATGTTCTCAAAGGCTTCAAAAGTTCTCAGATGGAAGAAAGGCTTCAAAAGTTCTCATAACCGGCTGGAGAGTGTGGGGCCTTTCTTTGAGATGATTGTACAGGGCCCCATAAAATCTGCAGCCAGACCTGAGTAATTTTCCGATGCACCTCCATAAAGCTCTTGGAGATCCTCTAGTGAAAAATGCTATGATGTTGAACCTGAAAGTCTTCCCATGGCAGGGAGGGTGAGGTTGCTGCTCCCCAGTGTAAGAATGATTAGAGGCCCCAGGTGGGCATAAGGAAGGTAAGCATTAGGTCCTTCGGACTGAGTGGTAGGAACTATCAATCTCTCTGTATCCCTCACAAGAGTGCAGCATAAAAAGGGGGCAGAGAATGGACGTGTCTGAAGAGAGATGAGATTAAGTGTGATCCAGTCTCTTAGCAATATGCTCCCCTCTTTGGCTGTACTTTTGCTGCCAAACAGGAACAGATGAGGGCCACTTAGAAGTGCTCTCATAAAAGTAGGGTCATTTCCCCAGCACTCCTTGTCCAGCTTCTTCATTTACCTTGTTCTTATCTGTGCAGCACTCTGCAGCTGCACTGTGCAAGATCAAGCCCTAAATAAGTGCAAAATGTTATTTTTAGTCAAGCACAGCATCCTGGGAATGGTGAGTATTGCGGTTAACCTTTAAGAGCTGCTGTTGATTAATGGAAAGCTTTAAAATAGCTCATGGGAAACAATTCTGCCCTCATGCTGTGGGTCTGGGTCTGCAGTTTGGTGTGATAGGGATCTGTTTTGGTTTCCTTGACACATTTTATTTTGATTACCAAAGGACTTCTGTTGTGGTGGAGTTCCTCTGCTCTTCAGGGTCCACACCACAAAGTCTTACTCATAGGAGTAGTCCTGCTTACCCATTCAGCGGGATTACTTGCACGTGGGGAAAAAAGGCATATAAATGTTTTAGGCTGGAGCTCCCACTGCTACCTTCTGCACTTGAAATTAGATACTATGACAGCATGGTTAGCTGCGTGAAAATGAGAGATTGTGGACTCAGGAAATGCGGACACTGGGCCTCATCCAGCTACCATTGAAGTAATGGGAGTTTTACCATTGACCTCAATGACTGGCCTCATGACTTCTGGTAAGGAATAAGCACTAGCATCAACTTCCACCTTCCACAAAAACAAAGCACCTGTTTCCATGCAAATAACTTGGTAATAAAGAGCAGGGTCTATGAATTATAGAAAGTACGTGGTATATAAGCAGGATTCTCTCCAAAAAGGATGCTACTGTACCTCCAGATGTGCTTTACAGTGCCATGGGCTTGACCCTGACCTTACACAGGCTGAAGTTCCATTGAAATCGAAGGGGCGTTTTGCTGGGAATAAAGACTACAGGATCAGGGTCCATACATGCACTCACTGGAACAGCTAACATGTAAAGTGCTACCTGAGTGCTGCTAAAGGAAACTCATGTAGCAATGTTATGTAAGCTCTTAAACATTACATCTTTTTGGAGCAGTATATTTAAGAACTGATATAATTTTTCATTTTGGGCTTAATCCAAAGTACATTTAAGTCTCTGGGAAGGTTTCCATTCAGTGCGCTCTTCTATAATTGTTTTGCTGTGCGCTCTTTGGTTGTTGTCTTATTTACTTTTAGAATGATTAAATGAGGGAAAATGGAAACCGTGGCTGCGAAGACTTAATGCCGCCTGCTATAGCATTGTATCACTCAGTTGTTCTGGTGGGTGAAAGCAACACATTGTAGATATATTGCAAAAGAAACCCCCTGACTGTGCTATTGGCCTTATCAAACTCATGTGGACAAAAAGGCATATTCCATGTTTACATTTAATTTTCCTGTGTAAATGAAGCTGGCCTACATTGCTGGTATGCGCCCATCTCAAACTTATATTTGACTTTATGAATAGTTTATAGATTTCACACTATGAATTTTGCATAAAATAGTTGCAGAAGAAATATGACTGGATTGCATTTGCTTTTTCATGAAAAGGAGGGTGAGAACTTAATGTTTAATTGATTAATAGTGCTAGGTTGTCCAATGTATTTGCTTTCTGAAATATACAGTATAAAATCAAGAGACTTGAACATTTACCTTCAAAATACCTTCAGGAAAAGAATTGCAGGACAGCTACACTTATTAGAAGTAAACTTCAAACAAATGAGTCAACGAAAAACGCTATCTCAGGACTAAATATTATTATTATAATTCACCTTCACCAGTTTGTAACAAGAGTGCACAACCTCTTGAAGCTGTTTACATGCTGGTGAATCATTTGTGCTGATGAATCATTTTTCCTTTGGAACTAAAAATTGCTGTGAGTTTCTCATAATATGTCATTTACTTGCTCAGATCACTTATAATCACTAATGGGTGCAACAATTTAAGTTCTTGGACTTCCTTGATTATATATAGGAGTATTAACCCGGAAACATCATTCTTCTTTGGGGAGATGATTGTTGCTGACTTGATCTATTTAGAGTTAGAAAGACTCAAAGAGCCCTACAGGGTTGTGGCCAAGCACTTGAGATAAGTGTTTTTTTCCCTCTGTATTACTTATTTATTAAAGTTGGTGGAGCATAACTAAAAGGAAGAAAAAAGACCAAAGAAATATAGAATACAATGGTCTTCAGATTTTAATGGGAGATATGGCTGGAAGCTATTTTTAAATTATTAAATAAATCGATTTTATTCTTGCAGGCACCTCCCAAGGTGTATTTGTCAGCCTTATTATATTTGTCTTTGGTGCTACTCAAAACCACTTACAGAGAAACATGGTTGCTTCTGGCCACAGTTCTTCAGTTATTCTAATTAAACATGAAATTTACATTATGGATGCAGCATTCTGATCTTTTTTCTTCTAATTCTATCAATGTTTGGCTTGCAAGCCCAAATACATGTAAAAAGATTAGGTCAGTTGTCAGACTGAGGTAGCTAGAGGTAGCCTTGTTCCCATTTCAAATGCAAGACATGTTGGTTATAGACAAGTTCTAAGGTAATCTGTTCACACACAGCCCTACATTTCAGCTGGTAGAGTCATACACAATGTGTTAAACAGCATATTTGTGACACAGGCATGGAGGGTAAAAACCTCATCACATGAAGAAACTACACGGTTTTTTAAAGGTTTGGTTCATCATTTAAGTGATGTATCTCCCGCTCTTTCTTTTTCTGCACACACACATGTACTCACACAGACCCCATTTTCTCAAGTTTTCCCATGAGTGTTAGAATATTGGAACAAAAATTTTAAGAAGTGATTAACCCCCTTCCCCCCCACCAAAAAAACCCCAGTATAAAAAAATAAGCTATTAATAAACAGCAGCTTGTAACCAAATCCATTGCTGCACTGAAAATGTAAGAGCAAGGTAGTTAAGTATTTATTTTCCAAAGAATGACTTTACAATCTCTAGCAATTAAAAATTGATGAAGTAGACACATCTATTTTTCCATAATTTTCAATAGAACTTGGGCCTGTACTCAGTGCATGAAAGCATAAAAAGAAGTTGGGAGCAATTTTCACTCTTCCCTTTATGGAGGGGTGGGACCAAATTCTGCCAGGCACAAACACTTTAAAGCCACGGTGCAGTGCTTGTTTCCCTTTGACCACTGCCTTAACTGGACTCTGTGCTTGAGTGACGGGCTGGAAGAGATCAGTAAATATATGAAGATGTAGTGATCAGAAGCTACGAGAACTTCACTGCACAAGCACCAGGCCTAGGACTGTAACTGTAAACCTACGTGGTAAAAGGAGCTCTGCCTATGTTTGCAAAGGATCTCCCCATATTCTGTTATCTGTATAAATGTCATCGTGTAATAGAGCACAACGGTACTTAAAATAAATGAATACCTCCCTAGAAAAATACCCACACACAGAAGAGTGTTCTTGCAGATGACTTTTGCTCACTGTTTTTGCCAAGATGTGTAATTTTTATTAATACACATCACACTCATAAATAATACACAACTGGAGAAATTCCCAGGCTCAGTTAAACAGCTTATTATATCAAGGCTAGAACTATTGCCAAGTGCATAATGGCTGTTGCATTTTACTACCACAATCACTTTATTATCAGAGCCTCACTCATTACTTTGGGCTACTGCATATCTGTAGGCACCCTGAGCAAAGGTGGTGATGAGTATCTGCATCCCCTGCAGGATATCGATGGGAAACACTGTGCCTCTGAGACATACTTCCCTGCTTCATCCTTGCTCCTGGGGACAGTTATTGACTGTTAACCTATGGCGGCAGCAAATTACAACTTGCCCTGGTCCATCTCAGCTGTGCTGATCACGGTGTTTGGGAGCAGAGCCAAAACTCTCTCTATTTTCCACCTCTCCTTGTCCATTCCCTGCCCACCTGCTTTGGGGGCAGATGGAGGGTGCAGTGCCCACTTATGCCTGTGGGATCAGACCTGAGGACTGGGTAATCTGCACAGGGGCAAAAGGGTGGATGGGGGTTCTTATTCTCCTTTATGCTCCTACAGGGGCATTTAGTCTAAGTCACAGTCTAGCTCTTGGTAAAGTGCTGTAAGTATGGAAAGAGCTATATGGAACCAAATTCTATTCTAGTCGCATCTCATCCCTCTTGTAAGTTCTTCTGAATAATACTTTTGCTAACTGCCCTGGCAGTGGGTTGGAAGGAGACTACTGTAGATCAGGGGTCAGAATCAAGAGGTGGGGAAGTATGGTGCCCAGATAGCAAGTGTGAAAAATTAGCACAGAGGTGGGGAGTAATAGGCATCTATCTACGACAAAGCCCTGAATATCAGGACTGTTCCTATAAAACTGGGACATATGGTCACCCTATGGGGAGGAAGCAGTGGTACCTTTTGTAATCTCTACTGACAGTCCCATCAAATCACATTTCTGCTGAAACATTCAACAGTGAAATAGCTAAGAATGCTGATATTGAAAATTTTCATAAGGCTTCAGCTTTAACATCCATTGATATGAATGGGGTGGATCATCTCTCTTTTAAAGCTACAAGGCCAGGTCCGATTGTTAGTTAGGTAGGTGAAGAGCCAGACTAACTTAAATGAACTCTGATGTTGCTTTGTAAGTGAAGCCTTCTCTGAGTGAGTAAGTTGCATTAGTTTAACTTGGCTTGGTTTTTAATCTATTTAAGTTAAATGGGTGCAAATTCCTCTGTGGACACTTTTATTTTGGTTTAAGAGCAGTTTATTTTGTTTTAGCTTCAGCTAATTTCTAACCTAATTGCTTAGTTCCAGCACCCCTGGATAAGAAGCACTTGAAGCAAGACAAGAAACAGCTCATTTATTCAGGTCATAGTGAATACAAACACTGAGGCAGTAGTGCTCATTATGACAAATTTTGCAGAGAAATTACTCATCAGCTGGGAACCTATAAATCAATGCATCGTATATACCCTTCTCGAAACCAGATCCCTGAAGACGTCAATCACACAGTGCCATGCTCTGACACAGGAACATAGTGATGAGTATAAAGATGAGTTCTACAATTGGCAGAATACCAGAACATGACTTACCTCTTGTGATGGGTGACTTTAGCGCTAAAGTAGAATGTAACAACCAAAGAATGGAAAGAGCAATGGGGAAGCATGGATAGGGAATCACCAGTCAAAATAGTGAGAGATTCATTGAATTGTGCTTGATGTCTAGCCTAGTTCTTGCAAACACTCTGTTCCCGCACAAAGACATACACAAAGTATCATGGAATTTGCCAGATGGCAAAATGAAAAACCAGATCAACCACATGTGCATAGGCTTGAGATTCAGGTCATTCATCCATGACACAAGGGCATATTGGCCAGCAGATGTCAGCAGTGACCATAAGCTTTGCATTGCTAAACTGAAATTAAAATTTAAGCAGAAAGCTGTAAAGAAAAACAACACTACAGAACTGAAAACAAAAGAGTATTGTGAGAAGTTGCAACTTGAACTAAGAAACAGATTTGAGGCACTGCCAGAGGCAGAGGAAGGTGAGACACAGACTGGACCTGAAGAAAAATGGACAAGGTCCAAATATAATGTGATTCAAACTGCAACAGTCACAGCTGGAAAGCATCATAGACAGAGCAAGAACTGGATGCGAAGTTACATGGACTCTCATTGAAGAAAGAAAAGCACTGAAAGGAAAACTCCTGAATGCAATGAACCAACACAATATTGGAAAAAGAAACAGAAGAATGCAAGAAAGCAGACAAAGCAGTGGCAAGCAATACAAGGAAAGATAAACGGAGATATGTTGGAGACCTAGCAGGTGGAGATGAAGCTGCTGCTATGAGAGGAAACCATGGAGCTGTTTACCCAGTGACTAAAACTCTGTATGGAAGTTTTAAAACAGGAAATGGGACAATAAAAAGCAAGGATGGAAAAATGTTTGTAACAGTCTCAGCCCCACTTCAGTACCAGATTTTGATGAAACATCTGAACTCAATCAGCTTCACAGGTTCAATAGAGATCTTCTTTTCATCAATTTTTATTGATTTTCAAAAGGCATTTGACAGCCTCCACAGACATACATTGTGGACTGTTCTTCAGTCCTGCTGAGTCCCAGCGAAAGTTATCAACATCGTCAAGCCCAAGTATAGAGGTATAAAGTGCTCTGTAAGGGTGAACAATCAGACAACATAGACACTAGTGAGAAACATGGCTGCATTTTAACCCCCCAATATTTGGCTTTGCCATAGACAGGATAATGAAGAAGTGTATTTTCAGTACAAACACTTGCATAGCCTGGGTAAATGGAAAATGCCTTGAAGACCTCGACTTTGCTGATGATATTGTGCTACTGAATAACACCTCTGAATAATCACAAACACACACAGACAACTTGGCAAAAACAGCAGGCCAAGCAGAGCTCAAAATTTTTTATACTAAACCAAATATCCTTGAAACTCAACATCAAGCAGTAACATCACATTAGAAGGCAAAAATATCACGCAAGTAGAACAGTTCATCAACTTGGGCAGCACTATATTAACCAATGAAGACCCCAAGAACGAAGTGATGTCGAGGGTCGGAAAGGCATCCACAGCATTTTCGAAACTTAGGAACGTATGGAAATCAACAATACCCAGCCCCAGAACAAAACACAGAATGTTCTATTCAAATATAGCCTCAGAGCTAACATAGGCTGTGAGAGCTGGAGATCTACTAAAATATTAGACAGAAACTAGACATCTTTGAAAATAAATGCCTGTGAAAGATTCTAATAATTGATTGGAAAGAATTCATCACCAACTAAGAGATTCAAGAAATCACCAGAATCAGAAGGAAGCACTGAAGATATTTAGAGCAGGTACTCCAGATGCCAACACACAGACTCCGACATGAAACTGTCACATGGAAAGCACATGGTGTGAAGAAATGAGTAGCCCGAAGAGAAACCCTGGATAAGAACTCTTAGTAGAACAGTCCATCTCAGCATCACAGAGCAGATTGAAGCAGCAGCAAATGACAGAAAGGAATGGAAGAGACAGTTTCCATCCTCTGCTCTGACACTGGTGCAGGAAGAATGTAATGTAAGAAAGGCAAAATTGAAAAGGTTTTGCACATGGCCACTGTATATGCATTTTATGCGTTTTGACAGAGATTTTTTACAGCCATGTAGGCAATCCAATTTTCATTAATTTTTAAGCCACCAGAGGAGGTTTTAAAAATCTCAACTATCCAAGAAGAGGTAAAGACTGATTTTCACATTGAGGAAACTTTTAGTAAAGTACTATTAACAGATTATAATAATTGCCAAAATATCGCACAGAAAGATCAGCCTCTTATTAGAGGTACTGTGTATGAATTTCTCTTCTTATTGCCCTAACATGAACATTAAGGCTGTTGAAGGTTTTAGTTGACTGAGTGGTCAACATTACATTAGGAGTAAAATTCTTGAATGCCTGTCTTCCCTTTTGTTTCCCTCCTGGGGAAGGTTGGTTGGGTTGTCTTTAGTCTTCACAACAGACTTCCATCTAAATTAGATAGGGAAAGGGCCTCCTATGTTCAAGGACCTCATCTAGAGAATCTCTTCCCTCAGGTTGACCTTCATTGTCCTTTTGTAGCTCTTTTTAAGTTTTGGTGAAAGGTCTTTCTATTCAGATCAGTTCAGCATTGATTATTTTTGTCCTCTCTTTTCACTACTATTCCTTTTCTGGCATTAATTTTTCTTTGCTTTTCTTTTGACAGAGTAGAGTTGGGCAAAACATTTGTAATGAATAATTTATTCAATGGATTTTGCCCTTTTTTCTGTAGGTGAATTATCTTCAAATAGACTGGAGTTTTTACGAGCTATTTTGAATTATTAGATGAATATTCGGTGTGAATATATTTTAGTCTTGGGATAGCTCATGAACTGTTTTCTGGCAGTATCACTTCAGGTATTTGATGTAAAGAATATGCTATTTGAGTTGCTTTGATTGTACATAGAGTCTGAAATCTTGGCTCCACTGAAGTAAATAACAATTCACTCAGCTCTGGGGCATAGTTGTTGCTTGGGCACTTTTTTCTGGGCCATTGGATTTAGATTTAATTTAATTTAATAATTATTGCATTTATCTTTTGTATATTACCCAGATACATGATGCTGAGCTCTACAAGCATAAATAAAAATAAGTGTATAAATATATAGGGAATATATGGAAAATTATCACTTGTGATGATCTATCTATCTATCTATCTATCTATCTATCTATCTGTGTAAGTTTACAGATTTGTTCTTAAATTAGATATTACATACAGTATTTTGTGATAATTGATAAAATAATCTATCTTTCTCTAGAGGCATTTATTCAACTCTCAGGACTGCAATATCTGAGTGCCTACTGCTACTTTACATTTATAAGGCTTTTTAACCATAGAACTCAAAATGCTTTACAATGGGGATAGCATTTTATCCCCATTCTACGTAGGAGTAAATTGAGGCATGCAGAGGGTAAGTGACTAACCCAAGGTCAGCAGCAGGTCATTTAAAGAGTTGGTCCTAGAATGCAGGTCTGTTGACGCCCAGCCCTATACTTTTGCTATCACATCAGATCTAAGGGTCTTCTACATGGATTGTGGCATACAGAAATCAACAGTTATTAACATGTATATTTTAGTAACAGCCACAGGCCTCAACAGGTCTGGTCCACATTGTGCTGGAAACTGTACTGATATATAGTAAGTGACAGTCCATAAGATTTGGAAGACAGAAGCTGTGCAGATACAGTAAGTCTAGAGAGAAGGTTTACTGAGAATGTACTGCATGTAATTGTAAGTAAAGAAATGCCCAGACCAAAACTGGATATTCAAACAACCTCTTCCTCTGGGAGAAGTTTGGACTGGAATTGAAATGTGAATTGTGTGGCTCAGGTCTGTCTGTGGCTTGCTGAAGAATATATCTCTTGCTTAAAAGTAAACTTATTCCTCAGAATACCTAACAGTAAACGTTGTGAATCAGACTCATCTCTGTCGTAAGTCCAGTGAGTTACACCTGGGATGAATTTGGCCCAGAATTTTCTAGGGAGCTGAATAACATAATGCAATAATTATTAAATACTTTGTTTTCAAAAATAGAATATGTAATTCAATGTGTATGCTACAGTAGTTTAGGCTTTTGCCTACATTTTCAAAGCACTTGATGTCTGATAAAATCCCTTCAGAACTCCTTGTGATTAATACACAACTTGAGAAAGAGTTAAGGCAACAGTGTTAGAATCTAAATGAAGCAATCAGCTATGCACTTGTGGTCCTCACATTACCCACCACCTAAACTAGGCTAGAGCTAAAGTAAACAGACTTCCTTGAAATGATTATTAATGCATGCTAGACTAGTGCTGCTAGGAGGACCCCTGTGAAACAACTGAATTTTGGAACGTTTAGTTTTGTCAAAAACCTGAAGGCATTTTCCCTGTAGAATTAAATCTTCATTTAGGGTTTTATTTTTTTAAATTACTTATTCTATATGTTTAACTAAGTGCCCTTTACTGAGCTATTATTACATTTTGTTCATTAAGTATTGCACTGTGTCACGTCCTATGGAGGAATCAGAAAACTCTTGTGCTGTCCTGGAGAACCGAAAAATGTAAATAGTGGTGTTATTCCCAAGGGAAGAGCTTTGTTAATTGTGGAGCATTGCATCAGAAATCCTGGAAATTGTATGTCCTCATTGTCTTGTTAGAGAAGAGTGCTTATTGTGGGATTTAAACCATATGTCATTTGAATTCCAAAATTAGTCAGCTGGGCTCTATCGTCTGCTATTGATCCTGGATAATATGCTTTGCAAATTAGGGGTGGTTACAGTGCTTTGTTCATAATAGATATTGTCATTCATTTACAACAGCCTGAATGTAAAGAACATTTTAAATGGGGGTTAGAACCTCTATAGTCATCATTAATGAATTTCATAACACTTTCTGGATCCCATAATCTTGTGTAATATAAATAAACAGAGACGCCATTAGAAACGGAAAGATTGGGCTGAAACATTTTACTTCTGTCCTTCTGTAACAGCATATTAACTATTACCAGTGCAAAATTGACTAATTCAGTGTACAAAATATAGTCTGAGTGAGAGGTTGTTTGTGAACGTGCGGATATTGCTGAAAGAAATATCTTTTGTAAGTGAAATGAATTTGAACAAATTTAGCTGCAATAAGACGATCCTATTTCTATAATGCTATGCTGCATAGGAGTATTTATATCCCAGGCATTCACAGAACAGCGAAATCACAAAGGGAGAAATGGTACCAGCTTTGTTATTGTTGTTATTTATCATTTATATTGAGGTAGCACTTGGAGACCTCAATCCATTGTGTTAGGCACTGTAGCACATATAATAAATGGCAGCCCCTGCTCCAAAAAATGTACAGTCTAAATCACAAGGCATACTAGTTGGAAGTGTACAAAGAGGTGAGGGAGCGGGGGAAGAGAGAATGGAATGACAAGGATAATAGTGGACCAGAGCCTCAGTTGTGTAAAGCCCCATTCATTCAAGATGTTTTAGCATGGACTGGCTGGGTGCACAGCTCAGAGCCATTTGATGGTGGTGAATACAGCAATCATACCTTTAATACATCATTTAATTGTTGAATTGTGTGCACTGTCTCTTGAAAAATAGATGTTTGTTGTATTCCTGAGTCTTTCAGCAGAAATCTCCAGAACTGGGTGTGATCCTGGCAAACTAGGTGCCAGTTTCTGCCAAGGTCCCCAGGCCTCACTTGTATACTGACAAACATATAGGCCGGATCACCTGTGTGACAGTATGGTTACAATAGATGTTGGAGTTATAAAAATGTGCTTAGTGTTTAGACTTTGTTGAATGCTTGTAAGTTGCTGCCTGCATTAATCTCACTTATAACATCTATATTCCATATAGTAAGATAATATCTGAGCATTTGTATTGTAAACTTCTGTAGCTGTGTAAATCACCAGACAGGTGAGAGCCATTAATTAGTGTGAAATGATGGCCTACAACAAAAAGTGTTATGTCCTGCCACACAGAGAAGGCCCATCAACACGAGACGAACTATTGTGCAACATCAAAGAGGACAAAGGACTTCATTCATTGCTCCCTGTCCCCCATGAACAGGAGATGTGCCAGTGAGCTGGCAGCTCAGAGAAGGGTGAAAGGGAATAAAAGTCCCTGACAAGGGGAAATTATATGCTGATTGGATTCTTGAGGGCAAGATTGCTAGGGATAAGCAAGGGATCCTCAACTGTTTAGTCTTAAAGGACAGATAGAGCTTGCTTGTTATACAAGCTTCTATTCTCTTTTGAAACTTAAGACTGTAACTCATTTGTGGGTCTATGTTTACCTGCTTTAACTTTGTAAATAACTCTCTGATTTTCTTTTCCTCATTAATAAATCTTTAGATAGTTTATTATAAGATTGGCTACAAGCGTTGCCTTTAGTATGAGATCTAAGATGCAATTGACCTGGGGTAAGTTACTGGTCTTTTGCAACTAGGAGTAAACTGAGTATTGTTGTGATTTTTGGTGTAATGGACCATCCATCCCAAGGGCAAGCTTGCCTAGATGACAAGATAGCTCAGAGTACATAGGGGTACACTGTCTGTGATTCCCTGATTAGGCTGTTATTCCATGATTAGGCTGAGGACTTTACACTTGATGCTTAGTTGGTGACATGTAAGTATAAAGCTCACAGCCAATTTGGGGTTTGTGCTTTGCTTCTTAACAGCCTGCTCTGAGACTGGTACTCAAGCTCTTGAACCGCTGAAGGACAGCTTGACATTGGGCACTGGACAATGTCAGTTTAAAAAAAAAATTTTGATATTGTGTCCTGGGTGCAATTCTTTAATTTCTTACCAGCACCAATAATTCAGTGATTCTATTAAAAAAAGAGCTGTCCATCGGAAAGAAAATATCCAACCCATTGGGTATCTGGCCAAGTGAAAAGATGACCACTGTTATGTTTTCCCTTCACAAAGGGCAAACCATGTGCTTTTGCGTCCAGCTGACCTCAGTTTCACATTTAAAACATTGTCAAGGACAGCGCGAATATTAACCCTTCACGTGAGGGACAGCTCATTCTGTAAGATTCATGTCAAGGTTCCTTCCCCACTTTGAACTTTAGAGTGCAGATGTGGGGACCTGCATGGAGACTTCTAAGCTTAATTACTAGCTTAGATCTGGTACACTGTCACCATCCAGAATTCTAGTGTCTGGAGCACTTTCTGTCCCCCCAAACTTTTCCCTCCCTGGGTAGCCTTGAGGGACTTCACCAGTTCCCTGGTGAACACAGATCCAAATCCCTTGGATCTTAAAACAAGGAGAAATTAACCATCCCCTCTCCTTTCCCCCCACCAATCCCTGGTGAGTCCAGATCCAATTCCCTTTGTCATAAGGTATAATTCCCAAATCTGAACCTTAGCGTCCAAAATTTGGGTACCTGCATGAAACCTCTAAGCTTAATTACCAGCTTAGATCTGATAGCCTGCCACCACCCAAAAATATAGTGTTTTGGGGCACTCTGACCTCCCCAACCTTCCCTGGGGACCCCAAGAACCCAAATCCCTTGGATTCTTAAAACAAGGAGAAATAACATTCCCCTTCCCCCCGCAGACTTCCCTGAGAGAACAGTAATCCTGGCCCGAGAGAAATTAGCCCTCTCTCCCCTTCCTCCTCCCCACCAGTCCTGGTGTTTAAACCCATCCTGGGATAAAAAAGGAAACAAGGAAAGATCAATCAGGTTCTCTAAGAAATCTTAATGAAAGAAAGGAAAAAGTAAGAATTATCTTGTAACTTCAAGATGTAAATATTACAGGGTCCCATAGTTTACAGACAAAGGAAGAAACCCTTCCTCCGTACCAATACAAATCAAAATATTCCAGCAACTACACATATAAAAGTTACCAGCCAGATCCACATGTGCAAACAGAGTAAAACAATTAAAAGCCTAAATCGCCTGTTCTACTTACTATTGAACAGAAACTTAGAGAGCCTGGAGACAGTGTGATCCCCCTCAGAGCCCGAGAGAAGAGAACCAAAAAACACAGACAAAGGACCCACACCAAACTTCCCTCCACCAGGTTGAAAGTATCTTGTCTCCTGATTGTCCTCTGGTCAGGTGTTTAGTTCCCTGTTTGTTAACCCTTTCCAGGTGAAAGAGACATTAACCTTAGTTATCTGTTATGACACCCTGGATCTTAAAACAAGAAAATCAATCAGGTTTCTTAAAAAGAAACTTTTTTTATTAAGAAAGAAAAGTAAAATCATCTCTGTAAAATCAGGATGGAAATACTTTACAGGGTAATCAGATTCATATAGCCATAGGAACCCTCTAGCCTTAGGTTCAAAGTTACAGCAAACAGAGGTAAATCTCTCAGCAACAAAGGAACATTTACAAGTTGAGAAAACAAAAATAAGACTAACACGCCTTGCCTGGCTGTTATTTACAAGTTTGAAACATGAGAGACTGATTCAGAAGATTTGGAGAGCCTGGATTGACATCTGGTCCTCTTCTAGTCCAACAGAGTAAAACAACACCCAAAACAAAGAGCACAAACAAAAACTTCCCTCCACCAAGATTTGAAAGTATCTTGTCCCCTTATTGGTCCTCTGCTCAGGTGTCAGGCAGGTTTACTGAGCTTCTTAACCCTTCACAGGTAAAAGAGGCATTAACGCTTAACTATCTGTTTATGACACAGTGATTCTATTAAAAAAAGAGCTGCCCATCAGAAAGAAAATACCCAACCCATTGGGTATCTGGCCAAGTGAAAAGATGACCACTGTTATGTTTTCCCTTCACAAAGGGCAAACCATGTGCTTTTGCATCCAGCTGACCTCAGTTTCACATTTAAAACATTATCAAGGACAACGCGAATATCAAGCCTTTACATGAGGGACAGCTCATTCTGTAAAATTCTGCATCTGAATGAAAACACAATTCAGCAGTTGCTTCACATTGGCCCTGCAGAAGGCAGAGAGCTCCTCTATATCTAAAGTTGTATTACACAGAAACATAGAAGCTATGCTCACACTAGCCTCTATTTTCCTTTACATTTCTCACTGGCGGTACCTTTAGTAGAGCTCCACCAGTGGTAGCAATGCCGAGAGAGATGGTGTAGAACAGGGTTTCTCAAACAAGGGTCGCCGCTTGTGTAGGGAAAGCCCCTGTCGGGCTGGGATGGTGTGTTTACCTGTCCCGTCTGCAGTTCAGGCCGATCTTGGCTCCCACTGGCCGGGGTTTGCCATCCTAGGCCAAAGGGGGTGGCAGGAAGCCGCGGCCAGCACATCCCTCGCCCGTGCCACTTCCCACAGCCCCCACTGGCCCGGAGCAGCGATCCGTGGCCAGTAGGAGCTGCAATCGGCCGGACCTGTGGACAAGGCAGGTAAACACACTGGTCCGGCCCACCAGAGGCTTTCCCTTCACAAGCAGCGACTCCTGTTTGAGAAACTCTGGACTAAAGGGACTACTGCCTTTAATAAAGATTACTCTGCGGAAGTAAGATTTGGAGCATCAGGCTCTTATTTTGAACCCACTTTGGGTTGGTGGTCAGATGATTGTATGACCCACAAATATCAAATAGTCACTATTCCATTTCCTGGCTATATTCTGTTTTACAATATGTGGGTTTTAAACATTAACAGAGTGGAGTCTTGGTAGGGACAACCTTCACTAACAAATAGAGTCCATACTGTGAGTTCAGTTTCTCTGGGAATGGCTCAAGGATAATCAGTACTTTATGAATATTTACTGAAGTGTAAACAGGCATTGCTCACATGCCATTCTGAATTCTAATTTGCTCAGGAATGCAAATTGGTGCTATTTGAAATAGAGAGCACTGCTCCTAAGATAACGTCTAATTGAAAGATGTTTGTACACCATGTTTGGTAGTTAGTAAACAGAGCCACAAATTCAAAAGTTCTTCTGTAGAGATCTTGAAAAAAGGATAAACCCTTTTTTTCTGGAGTGTGCAGAAATAACCTATTATATGAGAGAGGCTGTGACTACTGCATCACTGGGCAGAATTAGTTTTCAGATTACATCAAGGTCTTTCATAATGTGATCTTCTTAAAACCTCAAATCAAGGCCTTTAAAAGTGTTTCTTATACTTCAGCCACAGATACGCAGTAGCTGGATCAATAGATCTACTTGATAGACCCAAGGCTAGAGAGATACTTTGGGAAACACCTTCATCTTTCTTTTAAACTGGCAGATGGTTTCAATCGTCTGTACCGCCTGCTGTTGTTTTCAGTGAAGGAGTGCTACCTTTCTGGATTCATGAAAGCCTCTCAATCAAAGCTAAAATGGCAGGCTGGTGTGGTGAATCAATAAAATCTCTACTTTCAGCTGGAGTGCTGGATAGTAATTCTTCTCGTGTCACTGCCTGGTTAAACAGTCATACTCCTGCTAAAAGCCCTGTAACACATAATAGATTCATGTGGTGTTGGTCTATTGTACCGCATTTACCCAGAAAAAGGGAGAGAGGTTACTGTTTCACACTAAAACAAACCAGATACTGATGCATTGTGTATCAAAATGTATTCACCCATTTCGATCTGCCTCATTAGAGCAGAGGGGACTTCTTTTTTTACCTCTTGTGGAGCAATGTTCAGACATCTGACATGTCCAGTGCAAATCCTTGTTTAAGGATAATTCAAACATCAAATCCCAAATGATTTTATATGCTGGTTTCTGGTTTTCCATTACAACAATTATGCACATGCTTTCTCTTTGTTAAACTGTATAAAGATGCACAAACTAACTACACTAGGATTTTTTTCCAAGGGACTATAGAAAACATGAACAAATGTCGCGGAACAGTGAAGGCTGCTTTACTACAATAGTGGAAAATTAGCCTAATGTAGCTGATTTCAATCCTTCTAAATGTTTCATGTTTTAGTTGAATATGTACCTTGGGCAAAGGTGTGTCATTCAAAATGGATTTGTGTGTTAAATATTGAGGCACAGACTCTGGAATGTGCTGTGGCCACTCTGTGCCACACTGTTGGAGGATTCAGCTGGTTATTCAACTGCAGGCAAATCACTCCAGCACCTCCTATACTACCCCATCCTGGGTCAGGGAACTGACTTAATGCACAGCCTAGGAATGGTGCTGTGTGTGCGCGGAATGTAGCTTGAATCCTGTTTGCAAGCCCCCTACTCGTTTGAGCTTCATTATGCATTTCTCAGCCACATATATGAGTGTGGGCCAGTATCTTCAGAGAGGCTCACTACAAGGGGATAGGACCAGAGCCTACTTCCACTGAGGCCAATGGCATAACATCCACTGGAAGTTCAGTGAGGGAAGTTTCATTCTACAAATTCTACTCACTTTATTCGTGTAAGATGGCCATGCACTTCAGCAGAAGTTTTTCTTGAGTAAGTCAAGCAGGATTTTGGTTTAATTATTCGAGATGACTGACCCCTAGTTAAACATATGGGCATGCACACACACACACACACACACACACACACACACATGAAAACAGACTACAGGTTGCAGCCAATCAGTATATCAAACAAAATCCTTGGGTCTCTTTCTAACTCAAGGTGGATGTGCAGGCTCTTTACATGTGGCGAGACCCACATACTGCATTATCTCACCACCTGGACCGATCAAGAAATGATGGCATAAAGTGTTTCCCACTAGTCGTAATAACATCCACCATGCCCTCAGATCACAGTGAGGTGCTACCCTGGAAATATTTCTTCCACCATGTACGTTATTCCCTTTCGAAAATCTGCTGAACTTGTTCATACTGTACAATCTTAAATACACCTCTGTGTTGTTAGGTCAGATATGACGCTTGCTACGAAAAAAGGGGCAGATTGCAGAACAGAGGAAATACTGAGGGTTCCCTGCTCCCCCTCTTCTAAGGCACCCCAAAGCAGATGTTGACAAGATTTTAATAGCTACACGAAGAGAAATGCATGACAACCTCATTAGGACAACTATAATAGCCTGTCAGAAAATCTCCAAGAGGACAATATATCAATGTCTATTTGTTACAACGCTGCTAACTATGGTAGTTTGCCCTTCTCATAATTTTTCATTCATCTTCTATTGGCCTGGTTTCCAATAATACTTCACCACCACATGCATCCAGTCTCCCTTTCAACCGCTTCACAATTACTGACATAACTCTTCAAGTACAGAAGAATTGGAGCTGGTAAGTGACAGTAATAAAAAAGCAGTTAGTGGTCCACCCCACTGCTAGCTCTGATACGGTACATTAGGAGGGTTTTCTTTCTCTTTTTTCCATGGTCCTGAGGATCATTTTGTCCCGTCCCCACATCTGCAGGAGGTCAAATCACAGAGAGCCTGGGGATTTCAAACCATCTGCCATGAAAAAAGAGGGAAAGGAAGGACCTAAATGGTGC
Organism: Chelonoidis abingdonii; assembly: GCF_003597395.2. Lineage (NCBI taxonomy): Eukaryota > Metazoa > Chordata > Testudines > Testudinidae > Chelonoidis > Chelonoidis abingdonii. The sequence continues at coordinate 308,495,851 of NC_133769.1, read as the reverse complement.
TCTAAAGAGCTATTGAAAGTTATTTATCACTGTAATGGCAAACCAATCATTATTAATTGCACCTACCTATTGTCTTTCATGTACTTTGAAAGGCCTGTGGACACTATTAAAATAGATTTAAATCACTGCAGCTGGAGCCTCCCCCCTCATTTTGGAAGTTAAAAGGATTTTAAGTGATCCTCTTTTCTTTCATTGATACTGAACCCAGCACACCCATACTGCTGAAAAATTCAACATTCCTCTAAACCATAGTGGTCTGTAAAGGTCTCAGGCCAGCTAATATGAAGCGGGCTCTGGAGCTTGCTGCAGCAGCAACAACTGCTCTGGGAGCTAGTCCAAATGCGTAGCCAGAGGAACAGGGGAGAAGCTCCCTCAGATTGTTTTCTACTGCATATTTAAAGAGTTGTGTTCCACCTGGCTAGGAAACATCAGTCCTCATTGAAAGGCGAGAAAGAGGCTGTGGATTTCTAGCCCTTTCTATTCGTTTATGTGTGTAAATAGCATTTTTGTTGGGCCCGATATTGCAGCCAGGGGTACAATAATGTGTCCTAAATGAAAAGTGCCATTTGGAGGAAATCAGCAACTCATTTTTGCTAACAACTGAAATCAAAGCCGGCCCACAACATTTTGGCACCTGAGGAGGGGAGCTCAAATGATGCCCCCATGCCCCCTTGCTTGGGCCAGAACTTTGAAAGGTCTCAATTCTGCCTTCTTCCTATTCTACTCCTCTCATGGTACTGCTCTGCTACCTACCCCAATAAAAGAGAACTAACAACTTAAAATGCCTTGATCAAAAATTTTAAGTAACACTTAACATTCAAATGTCTGAAAAACAAATGAAACTTTTCTTGTCTGCATAGAAAACACTGGCATTTTTATCTGTTTGAATAATCAAAGTGGTGATTTCTGTGCCTTCTTGGTTGCAAAGATTTGAATTGCTTCCTGAAAGTCCACAATCTGGGCCAGCTCATGCTCTATTGAGATGGTTGCAAGGCTGACCAGCCACTCCTGTGTCATTGTGGAGCATAGATGTGTTTTTATTAACTTCAGCTTGGAGAAGCTGCGTTCTCCACTGGCAACTATTACAGGAAGTGTTAGAAATATGCACAGAGCAACAAAAGCATTTGGAAAGAGGGTGGTCATTTTATTTGTGCACATATATTTCCGAACAGCCTTTGGAGTTGATCCTGCTGAAATGTATCTTGAAAGAGCTTTCAGTTCATCACCTAAATCACTCGCATCAATATCACGCATGCCATCATGGGTCAAAACTGTCTCTAGTGCCCTGCATTGCTGGTGTAGGTCTTCTTCAGGCATAGTGAGGAGTTTTGGAATATCATACAACATCCCAAATACACTGCTGTGTTCCTTGAGCTGCATGAAACATTCTTCAGCTGACTGTATTGCACAATCTAGCACCTGATTAAAGAATTCAACTTTGAATTGTTGTTTGGGGTCTCTTATGGGATTATCCTGTGCCTCGTAATCAAAATGTCTTCTTGTATTCTTGAATGGGTGGGAAAATAGCTTCAGTGTGAGGTTCCTCTGCCAACTTCTGTGCACTCTTCAGAATGTTTTGAAATCTTTCATCTGACCAGTAAGACTGCAGATATGATTTTACTTTGTCCAGTTTTTCCATTGCTCCAGATATGTCAAGGTCAACACCTTGGAGTCTCTTGCCACACAGAAATTTGAAGTTATGTATGTTTCTAGTGATTCCATTTCCCTCTGCCATTGTTCTCCCATGAACAGTTCCTGTCATAGCATTTTCCTCCATAATGGCATCTATGGTATCATCTATCTTCCCAATTTGGTGTTTGATAGGCTTTATCACCTCCACTCCACTCTCCCATCATGTGGCACTCAATGGTTTCAGTGTCATAGAGGATGTTCCCAGATGTTGCTTCAAAATTTGCCATCAATGAGATGATGCAGAGAAAAATACATAGATGCTTTGAATTACATTAAAAAATTCAGCAGCCTCACTAGAAGCTGATGCTGCATCACTGACCACCAAGTTCAATGAATGGGACAAAAAAAGCTTGAGGGTTTAACTCTCAGATCCATGTCTGCACTCCTTTGTTCTTTCCTCTCATGTTGGCACCATTATCGTAGCCTGCCGCTCATGTCAGCTATTGCAGATTCGTATCTCAGCTTTTTATAAGAAGCACTTTGTCATAACAGCTCCTGTAGTATATCATGTCAATTATTTCTAGAAAATTCTCCTCTCTGACAGTAACCACTGCAAGGACATTTTCTTAGATTCGTGTTGTCTAAAAATGCCCATTAAAGTCATTTGTTGCATAGGGCTGCTTCAGGTGCAGTCAGATAACAGAGCAACTATCCCTGTGACTTCAGATTGCACAACTTCTGTTCTTGACTTTTGTTGCCAGTAACTGTTTCATCTCATTTGAATTGTTTTTTTCCAAGTATGGTGTTTGTACATTTCTTGGGTGGTGACTCGTCTTAGATGCTCCTGGAAATACAGCTCAAACTCAGATCAGCTTCCACAATTTTAAAAGAAGTTTCATTGTTTGCACATCAGCTGATCTGAGTGCATGTAGGCAAGGTTTGGTAGCATCAGTCTCAAATGGCAATGAGCTTTTCAGAACATTTGCCGGTAAAGGAGATCGATGCCATCTTCTCTGCTGCGGAGTATGTGGTGGCTTTAATCTTAGTCCATCTCAAGCTCTGTTCGCCCTATGATGCTCTCGGTGATTGGCTGCCTTTCATGCTGCAGATTCTAGCCAGGATTTTCCAGTCCTGTTCCTGTGATGAGTGTGCTGGAAGATTAGACTGAAGAGTTTGCAACAAACAGTATGCAGGCATTCCTGGGTTTGAGTACATGCTTATTCTCTCACTTTCTCCCACTGGGATTTTAGCATTGACCTGTGATGGAACTTCTATTTTCATTGTCTTTGGGAATTAAGTTTTTTCACTTGCTGTGGCATGCAGTAGAGATTCCTCGGCGCCTGCAAAGTGGTACCACAGTCGTGGATCATCCAACTTAAGGAACTAAACTCTGCAGAAGCTGTTTCTTGTATCCACACACTCTTCTCTGAACACTTTTCTTCAGGAATGTGCATGGTTACATCCATTTGAGATAGAGATATGGATGTTGCAGTAGCTGCCAGGTCACCTGCACTCTGACTAACTGGAAGATCAGGCATCTCCTCACCACTCACATCCTCACTGGGGCCAGAAGGCTCACCGTGAACATTTGTGTCCATGTATCTCAGGAGAGCTCCTTCCTGCTTCGATAGAAAAGCTTCCTTTGCTTTCTTCTTCTGAATGCTGCCCCAGAGGGGCGTTTTCTTCTTTCACTCATGACTGCTGTTCTGTGCCAGTTATAGTGGCTCTCAACACTCAGCTGAAGGAGACAAATAAGCAGGCTGGTAGCAGGGCCTGAGTGAGGGAAGTTATCAGCATCTTAAGGGTCTAACTGGCTCCTACTACTTCATTTGACTGCCTGTTCTCCTCAAGTGGGTTCAGAGAAGCAGCAGGAAACAGGAAGCTCCCTGAGAAGCTGGTGTTAATCAGTTCAGGCTCCTGGGGTGATAGAGAGATGCATAAGAGGCTCCTCCTCCTCTCTTTGCAGCTCCTGCTGCTTTCTGTTTCTCCCTCTCACCTTTTCTCCTGCCTGCCTGTTATGTCTCTTGTGCCCTCCTTCCTCTAGCACAGCACACCACCATCTCTGTGAATCTAAAGCAGAGAATACATATGACCCAGCAGCAGACACAATCTTCTACACTGAAGACCCAAGGAGCAGAAGAGATAGCTTAGTGGTTTGCACAATGGCTTGCTAAACCCAGGGTTGTGAGTTCAATCCTTCAGGGGGCTACTTACAGATCTGAGGCAAAAATTAATACTTGGTCCTGCTAGTGAAGGCAAAGGGCTAGGCTCAATGATATCTCAAATACTTGGCCCTGCTAGTGAAGGCAAGGGGCTGGACTCAATGACATCTCAAAGTCCCTTCCAGTTCTAGGAAATTGGTATATCTTCACTTATTAAATTTATTTTTTTTCTAGTGGTACCCCCCCACAGTCTGGCACCTGAGGCAGCTGCTTCAGTTTGCCTCATGGTAATGCCAACCTGGACTGAAATACACATGTTTCTGACAGCCCAGGAGGCAAGGTTGAGGGAAAAAAAAGAAGTGTTCCTAAGGCAGAGGTGGGCAAACTACAGTCCACAGGCCACATCCAGCGCTCGGGACCCTCCTGCTTGGCCACTGAGCTCCTGGCCTGGGAGGCTAGCCCCTGGCCCCTCCACTGCTGTTCCCGCTCCCCCACAGTTTCAGCTCGCTGCACCACTGGCGCAATGCTGTGGGCAGCAGGGCTGCGAGCTCTCGACCCGGTGCTCTGTTCTGCATGGTGGTGTGGCTGGCTCCAGTAGGGCAGCACGGCTGCCTGTCCTGGTGCTCTGGGCGGTGCGGTTGTAGCGCCACCAGCCACCGGTGCTCCAGGCAGCACGGTAAGGGGCAGGGAGCAGGGGGGGTTGGATAGAGAGCAGAGGAGTTTGGGGGGTGGTCAGGGGGTGGGGGTATGGATAGGGTTCAGGGTGGTCAGGAATAAGAGGAGGGGTTGGATGGCAGGGTGGGAGATCCAGGGGCAGTCAGGGGACAGGGAGGGGTGGATGGGGTAGGGGTCCCGGGTTCAGGGAATGGGGGGGTTGGATGGGGCAGGAGTCATGGGGGGGGCTATCAGGGGACGAGAAGCAGGGTGGGGTCGGATGGGGCCAGGGGCCAGGGCACGCCTGACTGGGGAGGCACAGCCTCCTCTAACCTGTCCTCCACGCAATTTTATAAACCCAATGTGGCCCTCAGGCCAAAATGTTTGCCCTCCCTGTCCTAAGGATTTGTATAGTAAAAACCAGTCTGAAGCAAACCTGAAATAATTATAGTGACAGAGTCCAATTCTGCTCCTGTTGAAGTCAATGGCAAAACTCTCTCTGACTTCAGTTGGCTCAGGATCCAGCCCTATGAGATGATAAACCTAGGGTGTCTGTTATAAATCTTAATTAATTAGAGTTGATATGGCTACTTCCACCTTTTCAAGTTCTGTATGTATATATATATTTCCTTACTATATGTTCCATTTTATGCATCTGAAGAAGTGAGCTGTAGCCCACGAAAGCTTATGCTCAAATAAATGTGTTAGTCTCTAAAGTGCCACATGCACTCCTGTTCTTTTTGCGAATACAGACTAACATGGCTGCTACTCTGAAATCTGTTATAAATGGTGATCTTCACAGCCTGTCCAAGTTGTATTGTTATATGTAGCATGCCCTGCACTATGGCTACCAAAGCATCGATGTGGCAGTGATAAAGTTTTCTTTGTTTTAAACATAGGAAGCTGTGAGAGGCAGGAATACTGGGGCAAGAGTAAGTGAGAGGAGCTTCACTGAGGCTGCGAGAGGAGGGCTGAAGAAACTAATGTCCCAGTGTAACTCAGACTTCTCTACAACCACGTAAGACTGATCCTGCTGATCAATGAGGAATGTTTTAATCTCAAGTTTCTGTTCAGTTCAAATGGCTTGCCTGCCACTACTGAAATACACAGCCAGAGCACTAAAAACCATGCAGACAAGTTACTTAACACAATTCATTGAACATATGCATGAAAGGCTACCCATATGGCCCTATTGCATTTATGTCTAATTTTTGGTAGGGTTTGAAACCTAGTGTGTTTTGGTGCCTAGCAATTGGTTTGATCTGCTGTTTCAGCACTTGGTGGCTTTATTTCTTAAGAAACTTTAAATCCGTGGTGTATTTTGAATAGTTTGTGCACCCAGAGAGCATTAAATAGGTCTTGGCCCTCATTTGAGTGAGGTTTCATTAATATATTTTAACACAAAACGTTTGCAAAGTGTTTTGTAAACATTAATTAATCATCACACTGAGGTAGGAAAGAAAGCACTAGTATCTCCATTTTATAGACAGAGAAAGGGAACCAGAGATTAAGGGTGTGGGGACAGCAATTTGCAGAGGTGCTGAGCAACCACAACTCTGACAGAAGTTAAAACCAGTAACTTCTATTTTGGTGACCCATTGCTATGTGGGGCACTTAACACAGTGATTCTTAAACTTTACCCAGCTGGGCATGAACTGGCATGTGCACCATTAATCAAATGAGATGCACCAGAAGGGATGATCATGCTTTTAGCAAAAAGCATTGAGTACTCACAAGTAAATGATGTGTAGGGGAATGGCAGATGAATAATATTGTGACACAAAATGGAGCCTCGTGTTTTCAACCAATGGTGTTGGCTGAAATAGTGTGCACTGTGAATGTGATGGGGGGAATTACACAGCAGTGCCTCAAAACCCCCCTGGCCAGAATCCTGGTGTTCAGGCAATTAGATAAGCTGGACAAAGATCTGGCCCCAGTATTTTTGATCACACACACATGCCATGCACAGTTACTTTTGAATGTGATAGAAGAAGTTAGAATGAAAAGTCTGATAGATATAGGGTTGCCAGTTCTGGTTGGACATATTCCTGGAGATATTTAATCACATGACATAATCTTTAATTAAAGAATAATCTCTAACTCCTGGAGACTCCAGGCCAGTCCTGGAGGGTTGGCAACAACAGATAGATAGCCGGCCTTTATATTTGCCTTTCCTTTATTCAGAAAGGAGTCCATCTATTTTAAAATCTTGAATCCACTCAAGTAGCCAAATATCATGTCTTTGTTTTTTCAAAAAGAGACCAGAAAATACCTTAAATGTCTTAAAATTACCTAGATCTCTCTCTCTCTCTCTCTCTCTCTCATTCTGTCCGCCATGATTTTTTCAGACAATCTTCTTATTTATATAAGTTAGATCACCCCCTGTTAAAGAACAGAAACTACACTAGGTGACTAAGACTTTGTTTACACTAGCTCTTTTGTTGGCAAAACTTTTGTTGTTCAGGGTGTGAAAAAACATGCCCCTGATCCATAGGCACCAACTTTCTCTGGCGCCAGTGGGTGCCCGTGCCCCCTCGCCCCTTTACCCCACCCCTGGCCCCACCCCCATTCCAACCCCGCTCCCTCCCTGCTCCCTATTGGAGCCCTTCCCCAAATCCCCAACCTGGCCCCACCTCTTCCCCCAGCACGCAGCATTCCTCCTCCTCCCCCTCCCTCCCTGCCCCGTGAATCAGCAGTTTCACGGCACAAGTGCTGGGAGGGAGGAGGGAGAAGCAGGATGCGGCATGCACTCGTGGAGGAGGCGGAGGTGGAAGTGAGCTGGAGCAGGGGGCGGGGTGGGGCCACGGGGAGCTGCTGGTGGATGCTGACCACCCACCAATTTTTTTCGTGGGTGCTCCAGCCCCAGAGCACCCATGGTGTCGGTGCCTATGCCCTGATCGACGTAAGTTTCACCGAGAAAGGTGTTGGTGTGGGCAGCACTATGTCGGCAGGCGAGGTATGCGAGCAGGAAGAGATGTCGGGAGGGGGGCTGCCACATGCAGTGCTGGAGAGATTCCCAGCTTTCTGCAGCTTACAGGACAGCCTAGGGAGTCTGCTATAATGGATACAGGCACTCAGGGCTCTCTAAATTATGCTGAGGGCCTCCGCAGCCTCTAAAACAATCCAGGATTGTGTGGTCAACAAAGACCCCACAGTTTCCTCTGCCTCTGGGCCTATTAGAAGCACAGCACCAATCTCACCCAGTATTATTTTAAAGGCTATATTAATTATTTTTTTTATCATTTCATCCAACGTGACCCATTTTTCCTCAATTAATTCAGTTGCAGATCTAATATAGGAAACAATCTGTTCCATTTCTGTTCATTCTTTTGTTCTTGGCGACCTCTTTTCTACAGTTGGCAACTTAAAGATCGTAAGCACCAGGATATGATGGGGTTAAGAAGAGTATCTACTGATGCTGTGAAAGATACACCGTAACAAAGAAACCTGTTTTCTACAGATACTAATTAGACAGGTACATAATTAAGTATCCTAAATAATGAAATATATACTCTGTACATGGCTAAAAATATCAAGCTGTAAATTAGTCATTGAAAGCTCTATTAATAAATAAACTCTAGATGTCAGCTCACAAAGATTTCAGCTGTACTTTGGACCATCAGTAAGTTAATGACAAACATATAAAAGTACAGATGCCTGCTGTTATGGTAGCAGCATTATTTACTTGCAGGCCTTTTCTTTTCTTTTCTGCATATAGGAAACTGCACCTACGAATGTTAATGGGATCTATGTGCACTTGGACTTGATCTTTTATTTCTTGGGCTTCAACTGAAGTCAAGAAATGAAGGATTAGGCCCATGCTCCTTGGCATTCTGGAGTCGAGTATGTGACATGGCCTAGCTAGAGGGGACATATCACTCTTTATTAAACTGAGGTGGGAGGGGTACTCCTCAGTATACAGCCTGGGGCAGGACGGGATTATTCTCAATGTACAGTTAGGAATGTGCATCTATGTTTGTAAAATTCTATTTAAATCTCTTTAGAAAAATGATTGAACAAATATCTTGACAAAGACCATTAGCTGAAATATCAATTACCTGTCCCGAAAGGTGGCACTTAAGTAAGATGAACCAATTTTTAGTGAGACAGACTCTCTAAATTATATCATTATAAAGTGTGTGCTCTGGAGGCTTAGACTGGGAGTCATTAGATGAAATCCTGCCCTGTTGTAGTCAACAGGACTTTTGTCACTGAGGCCAGATCTACACCACACTCTTTTGCCAGTACAGTTTTGTTGGTCAGTCATGTGATGAGGTGTGAGGTTTTGCTGGTGTAAGCTATATCCACATGAGGTCTATGTTGCCGGCACAGCATAGTGATATAGCTATACGAGCAATACCTTCCAAGTGTAAACCTGGCTTGACTTCAGGAGCGGCCAGGATTTCTTCCCGGGAGGCTGAGGGCTAATCACAGCACCACTCTGTTACAGATGTGTTATACACCCTTGGGTAAGTCACCTCACTGCTTCATTTTCCAGATTTATAAACAGGGGATAATAACACCTACCCTCCTAGGGTATTGGAAGGACTGTCTAATTAACATTCATACCCTACCTTGAAGATCTAAAGTGCCACATAAGCGTAAGTGGCAGTATTAGGATTTGTTTAGGTTTAAATGGCAGAAATGGGCATTAGGGTGACCAGTCAGCAAATGTGAAAAATTGGGATGGGGGTGGTGGGTAATAGAAGCTTATATAAGAAAAAGACCCCAAAATAGGGACTGTCCCTATAAAATTGGGACATCTGGTCACCCTAAGGCTAATTGATTTCAGAAGAAAAAAGACTCCCCTTTCATCCACTGCTCCTTTGCTAATTTCCAGAGCATAATCCCAACCAATATTCCTGAAGGTTCTGAAATGCTCAGCTAACTTCCTTTTTTTTTTTTGTTTTCCATGTACCTTTGCACTTCTGCATTGTGGCCAATATAGGAAATAGATAGCTGAACGCAAAGATAAAGGAAAAAAAAAAAGCTGTTCTCACAGTACTTTCATCCCACCCAAAAGCTAGAAAAGCAGTAAATCTCGTGAGACAGCCTGCTCTTGAAACCTTGAAACTTGCTGATTGCACACCTAGGTAGTCTATGCAACCACTTACATCCTCTTACTGTTGTCCCAGTTCCTCTATCTCCTTCAAAAGCTTGTTACATCCAGTGTTGCATCTTGCTTTACTTTGGATTGGGGTAGTGACTGCCTCTTCTCTGTGTTTGTCCAGAACCCTGATCCTGAGCAGGATCTCTGGGGACTATTGGAATACAAATAATAATGCTATTAATGCTCTTGCAAGATTTCCAGTGAAGACTTGAAATGTTTTATATAAATGTAGATAGTGTGGATAAGCTTGGAAGGGCATCCAGCTTTGAGATCTGAAGTGAACACCAGCTTCCCAAACCATATAGAATTGGCCCATCATTAACATAAATTAGCATGTCCATTTGTTCATCTAGTAAATTAGTTACTAAAGGGTGCAAGTTGAATCCAACCAAGAATATAAGAAAAGATTCACGTTCTGAATTTTCAAGCGACTGGATAGATAGCACCCCATGATGCCTGACTGTGCAAACCTTAGTTACGCTGGTAAGCATTTACTCATGTGAGTATCTCTGTTGATTTCATTAACAATACCCCAGTAAGGGTATGGCTACACTCCAAACTTCAAAGCGCTGCCTTGGGAGTGCTGCCGTGGCAGTGCTTTGAAGTGGTGAGTGTGGTCGCAGTGCCAGAGCTGGGAGAGAGCTCTCCCAGCGCTGCATGTACTCCACCTCCTCGTGGGGATTAGCTTGCAGCGCTGGGCTCCCAACGCTGTGGCCTGTTTACATTGGCACTTTACAGTGCTGTATCTTGCAGCACTCAGGGGTGGGTTTTTTTCACACCCTTGAGCGAGAAAGTTGCAGCGCTATAGAACGCTAGTGTAGCCATGGCCTAAGCTAAGTAAGTATTATCACCTCTGTTGAACACAGAACAGCCATACTGTTCAGAAGGGTACCGAGTAGTACAAGATGCATGCTTCTGCGGAAGAATTTGAGGATGTTGCCCAGTATGTAGTTCATGAGCACTGGTCAGAGTGGTTCTGTATTTAGCTGGCAGTGAATCTGCATGCTGCAGGCCATGTGAGTGGCCAGGAGTGGCTGTTCTGACAGCACAGCAGTGTAAAAGGCACTGCAGGCTACAGAATTAAGGGCACACAGCTGTTCAACAGTCCAGATTGTACCCTGGGGGCTATCACAGTCTACAATACAAGCTAGGGTTGTGAGTCCCCAGCTTGTGTACCCATCCTTGAGATAGTTTGATGACATGGCTCAGTCATGCCTCTGCTGCCACTACCCACGCTACTGCAGTGACATTGCTATTTATACTCAGGCTAGCTTGATGGGGGTTAGTGTGAGTATGTGTACACAAGCAGGGGACTCACACCCTGAGCTTGTAGTGTAGACGTAGACGAAGAGGTATGGAAGATTAAGCCTGAGGTGGGCAGCAGTTCATTTAGGTTTATACTCTTGATTTAGGATTTATTGGGGGGGATTTGAAGGGAGAGCCCTATGCATCCTGGCCCTGAAAAAAGGGTGAACATAGAGAGGCTGTGGAAGAGGTCTGCTGACAGGCTACAGTAGGAAGAAGTCCAGGGAGGCAGCAGCAAGGAATCTTAAGGAGTAGATCTTGTCTGCTCGTCCATGGATTGGAACCCATTATAGAGAGCAGGCCTGGGTTCCCCTCACCAGCCTCTGGTAATGGAGTGTGAGGCCCTGAGCAGGGTACAGGTATGGCAGAGAGCCCTGGGAGAGGGAGTGTGATGATCATGGGGTGCAGAGTTAGGGCTAGACCTTTTGGAAGGACATTTGGACTTTTAATTGTTGGACTTTGTTATCTCGAAAGGCCTGGGACTAAACATGAGCTGGCTGGAGGGCCAAACCATGAGACGAGGCCGACCACCAAGGCCTGGAGCAACTGTGGACAGGGTATTAGAGAGGAGATAGCCTGTTATGCCACATGCAGCCACAAAGGAGCATTCCAGCAGTGAGTCTATCATTTATCTGTATTAGGGTTCTAAGTGAGATTGAGGCCCCATTGTGATAGGCACTGTTCAATCACATAATTCCTGCCCTGAAGGGTTTACAGTCTAACAGGCAAAGAGTGGGAGCAGGAAGTGCTGCTCTTTCCATTTCACAGAGGGGGAAGTAGGGTACAGAGAGAGAGTAGATGACTTTCCCAGGGAGTCTGAGTTCTAGTTCAGTGCCTTAACCACACGACCATCCTTCCTCTCAAGTATGCAAATGCATTTATAAGTTTGTTTACCATCACATGACACAGGTTGTGTTTGGTCCAATGAGTTAATATGCCAAAGGGGAATAGGATGTATAATTAATTTTTGCTTGTGAAACTAGGATGTGAGCCATATGATATGCGTATTACCCCATCATTCCTGACTACAAAGGAGAATTGCATCTTTTCTGCCAAACAAAGATGAATGCATGCTAGTTGCTGTACTAAAATTTTAACTGAAAAGTAACTCTATGCTTTTAAAAGATCTGGGGTAATAATTAGGGTCTGTTTTTTTCATGCCTTACTCAAGCAAAATTCCTGGTTGTTCCATTAACTTCAAAGGGAATTTTGCCTGAATCAGTGTGAAGGATCAGTCCCATAATGTTTTTGATTCCTTTTAACAAGTTTTTGCAATCATTCTTTGAAACTAAAATGATAGTGAAGTTTGCAGCTCTCTAGTGCCTATGTCTGAGCTTTTAGAGCAAAAACATTCCAAGAGAAGTGCAAGACAGTGGATGTTTCTTCATAGCATAATTCTCAGATGCGGGAAAAAGGCACTTTTGCCACAGATACCTCAGATTTTCACTTCATTTCAACAAGTGAGTGACATAAGACTCAACCATTTCAGTTACGCAAAATCAATATGTTACCACCCATGAATATGAGGACATTTCAAGGACAGTTTGTTACATGGAGGGGGCAAGTGTGGGTGGGAAATGCATACAGAGGGTTGGCACTAACCCAAAAGAGCCAGTTGTACATACAGATAGCACAAAACTACCCAGTGGATACATATATAGGGGTAATCAAATCCAGAAGAAATAGGGGTTTACCAACTAATCTTGAGAGCCATGAAACTTCATGCAGTGGAATCTTCTTTTTCACACAACATCACCACTATAGGTGGAAGTACACAGTACACAGAACTGATATGAGCATATTGCGATGCATTGAAATAGTTCAGGATTTTCCTTCTCCTTTGCTACAGAGTTGCACTGCATTTGAGTTCACTGTCAGCATGTTATATTGCAAATGTGAATGCAAAATATTGAATTGCATTCCAGATATCTGGATGTGTTGTTCAAAATGTCAGAGTACATTCAGATGAACAGTAGGCCATGGAGACCTAAGTAGCTCAGTGTTCACTTGTTAACTAAACCAGAAATTTCCTTGAACTGCTACTTCAAGATTTTGTGACTGGTAATCTAGGCTCCTCCTCTACATAAATGGTGAATCATTACATCCTGCCATGCATAAAATGGTACACACTCTAGCAATACTGGAGCTTCTGGAGCAGTAGTTCATTTTATCTAGGATGCTTCAAAAGCACAGTGTCCCTAGCACTGTAGTGAGGGCATTGATTCAGTATTGACTCAGAAGGATGAGGGCAACCTACTGTATTGGCAGCAACTGCATTTTCGTGGGGAGGTTTTCCATCCAAGCACTGGCCTGGCTCACCCTATTATCTCAAAAGTGAAAGAAATCTGTGTTTTAACAAATAGCCTTGTTTCTTCTCTCTTTATTTGTAAAGGGAAAAACCCCTTTGCTTGAAAATCTAAGGCTACGTCTACACTATGGACCTTACAGGGGCACAGGTCTACCGCTGCAGCTGTGAGGTCAAGGGGGTGTTTTTTTCACACTTTGACTGACAAAAGTTTTACTGACAAAGTGTAGCCAAAGCCTTCATGACACCAGCTGTCCTGGCTTCAAATAAGAACTAGTCAGTTGCAGGTGGATGCTCTTAGATTTTGTTAAAATCCAATCTGGTCTTTTCTTCAGACACAAAAGGACAAATGCACATACAGGATCAGGGAGAAGGGAATAGCAAAAGATAGGAAAATGCAGTTTCTTTCTTAGATGCTCCAGCTTGGTTTTTGGATGACTATAGGCATAGGACAGAGCAGATGATCCAGATGTCCTCTATTGGACCCCAGATTTACTCTCCTGATCTGGGAAGTGTTTGGTGAGGCCACTTTTATTTTCCCTTGGCTGGCCTGAGTTTTCTTTTAGTGAGGCTGGGAACCATTTCTATGCTGTCGCACCACGGAATTGGAAAATGAGATTGCCATACTCTTATTAAACAGAGGGTAAAAAGAGAGTAGGAAGAAAACAGCAGGAATAAGGTGCAGACAGAAATTGACACACTTGAGTGGCTGGGCGGGTGGGGATAACAGGAGCCTTGGATCCATACGTTGGGAATTACAGCTGTGGGGATGGTGATGGTGTCCGATTCCCTCTTCTCATTTGGTCAGAACATCTTTAGAGAGCAGGAAAAAGAAGACTTGACATGCAATGGTAAATCCTGGAGTCCCAACACACCTGGGAAGGGATTATAATAGGCATAGGGTTGCTAGTAGATGTGGTGAGAACACTGTTGCCCAGAGCTCCCTGCCAGGCTGAACTAATTGCCAAATTGTTGGCTTTTGTTGCTGACCATTAGTTAGATTACAAGTGCTCACCTGAAATGCCCAAAAGGGGCTGGCAACATTCTCCCATCAAAGTTGCACCATCACAACGAACACCCAATAGTCCGTATGTGGACACTTCCTTCCATTTTAGAAGATTCAGGATGGTTGCTATAACAACCTCACTAGAAGCCTTGAAAAAATGTATTTATCAATGTCTTTGCTCTGGACTTAGTTTGCACTATTTGTTTCTTTCATCCATTTTGTACTTTCTTTCAGTAGCACTGTTGCCTGCTGTGCTAATAGGTTGCAATCACCTTCCTGCCACCTTTCCCCTACTTTGGACAAAAAGATTTCCACCAAGGCCAGGGTGCACAACCACAGTTCCCAATTCATATACACTGCCTGACTGCCTAAAAGTTAAAGCTTTTAACTCAGCGAGTTTTAAGTTACATCTTCCTTATCCTGCTTATGTTTGCATGCAGTCAGAAGGAATGTATGTGGTGGCTTGACCCCCTGGTTTTGTTCCTTTCTCTAGGGGCCCTGTCTGTGCACCACACAGAGAGCCCTGCTATTGCACAGGAATGTGCATATTCTAGTGTGCAGGATACTAGCCCACTTGTTCAATGCACGTTACATATCTTTGCTCCATATGCTGTTTTCCTCCACTGAATAGTGCAAAGATGAGGGAATATTCAGGTCTGTTGTGCGTTTTGAGATAGGCACATAAATGATGTCTGGAGAGTTACAGAGAAGGCTTAATGAACCATTAACAGAAGCTCAGAGTTTGAAAGCTAGCTGGTGCACTAAATCTGCAGGCTCTGGAAAATCCACTGTGCAGTAAAATCCTGAATAAGACACAACAAAAAGGAACATGGGTTGTCTTTCTTCTAACTGTGTTCCATGCTTATTCATCATAAAACCACCACATAATTTGCAAAGACTAGCTGAACTAGAGGAACTGCCAGACCAGTGGCCCATTTAGTCTAGCATTCTGCCTTTGGCAGTGTCTGGTACCAGGTGCTCCAGCACAAGGTTCACGAAAACCTCATGCTGCCCACTTATGAAACCTGCCCACAAGAGGAGTTTCTTCCTAACCCCTGTCTGGCCTATGCCCTGAAACATAAAGGCTTTTCAAAAAATCCTTTCTAGTATAATTGCCAAACCCTATTAAAAATCCTACTAAGCTGTTACCCTCAGTGATGCATTGTGGCAGTGAGTCCCAAGCGTTAGTTATACACTGTATAAAAAAGTATTTCCTTTTACCAGGTTTAAATTTGTTGCCTTTCATATTCATTGGCTGATCCCTTGTTCTTATGCTATCAGGAAGGATTAATGCCCAGTTTAGATTATTCTCAGTTATTTGTATACCTTTATAAAGTCACTTCTTATTCACCTCCCCCCAAAACTAAACAGTCTCCATGGTGCCATCTCTTTTCATACAAGAGTTTTTCCATGTCCCCAGTCATTCTTGTGGCGGGTCTCAGAGCCCCTTCTATTTTTAATCTATCCTCTTTGAGACACAGTGACTGGCACTGCATGCAATATTTCAGCTGAGACTGCACTGTTCATTTATGTAATGGCATAATAATATTTTCAGCATCATTCATTCTGCATACTAACAGTTTGTTTGCTTTTTTGACCCCCTGTATATTGAGCTGTCTGCAATGTGTCTAGGTTCTTTTTCACAGTTTTATAGGAGAAGCCCAGGATTTGAATATCTGGAAATTATAGGTTGGATTGAGGTGTATTGGCACAGTGATATGGGTAAGTTTATACATCACTTGCTAGAACTATTCCTTTGTCAGGCCTATGCTATTAGGGCCTAATCCAATCCTCTGATCCAGTTTTGAATGTTCCAAAACCCAAAGCAAATTCAAATAACATGTTAACTTCCCTTTCCAAATAAACGCACTTGTATTATGTACATTCTGTCTGCAAATCCAAAGCTTAAGGCTCTGATTCCTCCTCTGGTTTATACTAATGTTCCAAGCAGAGTAAACTGGGACTTTTAAGACTTACTGCAATGGATCCTAACAACACCAGTTAGTTTTTTCTTTGCCCACAAGAAGTCACTTTTTAATGTAGGACAAGAGAGAACTTTAAGAAAGGGCAAACAGCACCAAAAGGTAAAGGACTGGTTTGCTGCAGGATCCCAGTTGCCAACCATTATTAATTTGCTCATTTCAGGATTTGTCTTTGAGGCTCTTCTCACGCTGTGACATTAAAAGTCTTGGCAGATGTGAAAAGTAAAAATTTGTGGCCTCTCTAGGGGAGGAAGGTGTGACTGATCTCAGCTTTGCAACCCCTGGATAAAAACAATCTGCATTACCAAGGCATACGGAGAAAAACCAGGCCAGACTGTTAGAAGGTATCTTGGGGGAGCAGAAAAAGAGAGAGAGAGAGAGAAGATTTAAGTATCAGAGGGGTAGCCGTGTTAGTCTGGATCTGTAAAAGCAGCAGAGAATCCTGTGGCACCTTATAGACTAACTGACGTTTTGGAGCATGAACTTTCGTGGGTGAATACCCACTTCGTCAGACGCAGGTAGTGGAAATTTCCAGGGGCAGGATATATATCTACGCAAGCAAGCTGCGATAACGAGGTTGAGTTCAATCAGGAGGATGAGGCCTGGTCTGCAGTTAGAGTGTTGAAACCAAGGGAGGAGAAACTGATCTGTATTGGCACGCCTTCACGTCTTGTTTAAGTCCAGAGCTTGTGGTGTCAAATTGCAGATGAACTGAGTCTCAGCAGTTTCTCTTGAAGTTTGGTCCCTGAAACGTTTTTTTGCTGCAGGATGGCACCTTAAGTCTTAGTTGTGGCCAAGGGAGAGTGAAGTGCTCTCTACAGTTTTTGTCATTTCTAATTATGCTTTGTTGTCCATTTCCTTTTCTGTAGTGACTGTCCAGTTTGGCGCTGTACATAGCAGAGGGGCACTGCTGGCATATGATGGCGTATATTAACTTGGTGGAAGGCGGTGAATGAAACCAGTGATGTGTGGCTGATCTGGTTAGGTCCTGTGATGGTGTCGCTGGTGTAGAATGTGGGCAGAGTTGGCATGGAGGTTTGTTACATGGATTGGTTCCTGAGGTAGAGTTACTATGGTACGGTGTGCAGTTGCTGGTGAGATTTAAGAAGGAACAAGTGATTATGCAAATAGAGGCTGTGAATAGCATCCTGGCAAGACAGCCCCTCCAGAGATATCTTACCACCTGCATTCTCCAGCGGGCACCTCCAATCAATGAGAATTTAGAGCAGCTTTTGAAGAAAAGGGATGGGGGAGGGGAAATCAGACTCAGAAAGTGCTCTCTAATTCCAGCCACGTTAAACTCTAAACACTGCCAAAAAGCTGGTAATAAAATCTAATTCTTTCCGAGGACATGATGATCACTCATCTGCCCGGGAATCAAGCCTCCTGGGAGCATTTCTTCCTTTGTGGGGCTCCACAAAGACGTGACCTGACAGCACTTCATATTTCATAATTGACCTTGATGTCCCCCACGCTTTTAACATCTTCCTAGATTAAAAAAAGGACATTAATCACTCTAGCTTCAAAGCGATGCTGGAAAGAAGTGAGAGGACACAACTCACAGATTCTAGGAGGCCTAGCTGA
Source organism: Chelonoidis abingdonii (assembly GCF_003597395.2). Classification (NCBI taxonomy): domain Eukaryota; kingdom Metazoa; phylum Chordata; order Testudines; family Testudinidae; genus Chelonoidis; species Chelonoidis abingdonii. Next base: position 308,478,111 of record NC_133769.1, on the reverse strand, counting down.
ACTAGGTGATAAAGTGCATAGGAAAGGGGGAGGGGGAAGGAAATAACCTGCAGGTACCAATGTTCAAACATTGCAGAAATGTATATGGTCTTCTATTGCCTCATTAAATCAGGCAAGTAGATTGTGGAATGTACCTGAGTACCACACTCTTGCAATTTACCTTGAGAGATGGGAAATCAGTTGCTGTTTAGTGGGGTGCTTGCTTGTTATTTTTGCATGTTTGTCTTGCTTATTGACTAGAAAGGTTTCCATATTTTTGGATACAGCTTCGTGAAATGAAGCACAAGAAGCAGCTAAGAGATGGCACAAACAGGTGACATAAACATGTCACTTGATACTTATGTTTTTATGTGTGCACTTATGGTTTTGTAGTCGCTATTGTGTGCTAAACCTTTGTATTTATTGTAACGATAGCAAAATGTAGGAATGGTGGAAAAAATGCATCCAAAGAAGCAATAACATCAAGGAGGAGAGAAATGGCCCCTGGTTTTTGAGTGGTTCTGTGTGTGCGGTTTTAAAGACAACTGCGTCGAGGAGTTCAAGATGCTCCAGATAAGAGTGCTTATTAATTTCCTCATTAGCATCTATGTGATAGCAAGGCCTTCCCACCTTTGAGCACCTCTCTGGTATGGGAGTGGGAGTCAGGGTGAAAGGTAGGGACTCCCAGTTACAGTATGGAAGTTCTCATCCCTTGGTCTAACCTCCTCACTGGGGCAATATTGGGACTAGGAGGGAGTTGCGTGCTGAGACCCCAGCCCTTGCATCTCCTGCCTGGGGAGCCTGAGGATGGGGGTGGCCCATAAAGTGAAGGAGTCAAACAGGATCCAGCTACTGCCTGCCCATCCTTGGCCTGCTCTCACGATTTGGGCAGGGGTGGGGACGAGGAAGAAGGAAGCAGCGAGCTGGGATCCTGAGGAGTGGAGAAGGGTGATCCTTGCCCCCCATGCCTGTCTCATTTTCCTGGATGTGGGGAGAAAGGAGCGGGGGCCTATGAGGCCCTTCCCCTCGCAGGGGCTGTGAGACAAAGAGCCAGGCACCCAGCGGCAGCAGGCGAGACAAAGGCAGCCCTTTCTGAAGAGCTCTGTGGAGAAATGCCTGATCCCCATGGGGAAAGCTCCTCTCCGCAGCTCCAAGATGAAAGCAAAGTGCCCCCTCCCCATTATATCCCGCTGGGGTGGGGGGTGAGGGGTGGGTGAATGGCAGCAGGAGCCAGAGCAGAGAAAGCCAGGTGAGAGGAGATAAACCACCACCCTCGATCAGCAGGGACTGGGCCTGAGGCTGCCCACTGGAGTTGAACAGTTCCCCTCTGCTGTTCAGCTAGCATGAGTGCCATGGGAAAGGGCCACTGCATGGCACACTGCGACGCGAGGCAGCCCTCCCCTGACCCCTTCTCTCTCCAGCCGCCCTTCATTGGGTAGCCTGGCTCCATCAACCCTGGAGACTTGGGATTATTGCAACCAATGTAAAATGATTCTTGCTAGAGCTTCCCAGGGTGTCTCCGGGGTTTTCGAGAGGGCCAGGCACTAGCTACCATCTCGAGGGTGCACGCTCAGTCTTTCCAGACACTTCTCAGAGGCTCTGGGGCATAAGGTTTAACAGTATAATTCCGGCTGGAAAAAACTTTGGATTAATTCCTTCCCCTCTTTTTTTTTTTACAAGCTTCCAGGAAAAGAAATCAGCACCAACCACAAAACTCCTTTGTTGCAGGCTGGCTTCCCACACAAGAGAGGAGATGGTCCTGTTCTCAGGCAGCTGACAAAGTATTAACCATTAGTCTGATCCCTTAGGATAGTGATAGTGACCCCAGCTGGCCGTGTATTTGGGAAGGCTCTGTTCATTCCTGTACCTAAGGCACTGTTGTGTCTGCTCAGGGAAGGGTCCCTTGTGCAAGCAATGGTGCGTTATGAAAGGGGCTATTAAGCCAGGGCAGTGATGATCAGTTATTTCTAGATGGTTCACGGCTGATGGCATGATTAGCCGGTGTAACTGCAATGCCTCAAGAAATGGGGCCATGTGAAACCAGCCTCTCCTTCCTTCCAGAGACTGAGATGAAACTCTGTGGTTCAGTGAAAACTCTGGCAGCACTGAGCAGTGTCCTGAGGGGGTGATGGAAATAGACTAAATCCTCCATTTCCCTGCTAAATAACACGGGAAGTAAATTCACGTTTCTCTGAGCACACAGTTAGCAAGACTTTTTTTGCTGCAGGTGCAGGGGGAGATCTGAACGACATCGGCTCTGAGGTATTTATGGAGCTGAAAGGGGGATAAAATGGATGCTAGGTGAAGGGCCAGAAAAGCAATCTATTCTCTGTGGATGATGGTGATGTTATTTTGACAGTGATCATTTTATGTTTCTGTGTCTCATTTGTGCAGCAGACCTTGATCTCTCTGGGCCAAATCCTGTAGGTCTCCCTCAGGCAAAACTGGCATTAAAGTCAAGGTACTGAACAAAAACTTCCAGATTCATCCCTAACACTAACAGAGATGGGACGACTAAAGCATCAGATCAGAGAGATGCTGGGTATTCTGAATGGCATAACAGACAATGCATTGCATGAGCTGGGAGGGAAGTGGAATCTAGCACCTAGGAAATGATTGATATGAACCAGAAAAGTTTTTCTCCCTCAGTTCTGCACTTCATCTCTCAGGCTGTCCCTGGCTCTGCTTTGCTCCTGCCCCATGACTCAGCTGCAGGTGTCTCTTCAGGCTCCATTTCCTCTCACATAGCCTGAGGTTCCCTCACCATCCACTCCAATTCACACTGCTGCGCTCCCCTAGGGAGTTGAAGGGGATTTCAGGCCAGGTTAGCACAAATCTTAGTGAGCGATGACTGATAGGCAAAGTGTGGGGACAGGGGGCACCACATTTTCAGCTCCAGTTCCTTGCAGGGTTGTTGTGAGTTTCATTTGGGTGGTGGGGTGGTCCTGCCACCAACATGGCTACAAATTGCCTTGAATCCTATTCTGATGTAAACCATTGAGGTTCTGGGGGTTTCTCTTTCCGCTAGGTTGATCCAGTGACCTTCGGGAGAATTGTGCAGCAGAGAGAGCGCTGAAGTGAAAATGGGACAAAAGTGGTCAATGCTAATGCTGCTGTTGGGAGACTGTGTGTGTGCATCTCCCTGGGTTTGTATGTGAGGAGGGGGTAGAGCTGAAATCCTTTACAACTTCAAGACACAGATCCTCTTAAATCATCATTGAAAAGTCATTAGAAATCTGCTGGAGGAGCAGGGCACAGATTGCCAAGGGATGACTCAAACCTCCCTTTGCTTTCGACAATACCTGTAATGAACTGGAAGGGATGGGGTGGAGCTGGAAAACAGATTTCCTGCCATAACTAAAGTGTCCTTTCAGCCTGCTTTGCAACAGTTTTACGATGTGTTAGAATTTACATTCCCGTGTTGTTAACCATTCTTCAGCGCAATGAAACGTTTTATCTGTCTGACCTCCATCTTTGCCATATGGTGGTGCAAACTGTTCAGTTTAAGTCCAGATAAGTAAAAAAGGAGGGTACAAGAAGATCATTTCTCTGCTCTCAGTCCTGATGGCTGCCTCCTTGTGTATCTTCCATGGAGACATTTGGAAAGCCAATTAAAAAAAGATCCAAATAGATAAACAAATAGCAACTCAGAACTTGCATCTTTTTCACTGTTTAGCCAATCTGCATCTGCTGCTATACGGCTGCCATTTCCTTTTATGGTGTGCAGAGGTACTGATGAAACTCCATTATACATGTTAGGGTTAAGAGTATAGAATATATTTAATACTGACCAAAATCTATTTTATATTGTCATTATTGCTTTATCCTAATTCCCCTAACCTTGATAACTTTTCCAGCCAGGATCACTTGAAAAAAGAGGAGTAGTAAATCACTGCTCTAATTTTGTAAAATAATCTGGTAATTCAAAATATAAAAGACCCAATTCTGCTCTTTTGAAAATACAGCTTGTTAACTTGCAAATGTCACTAGATCTTTCCTAGTGACCCGGGCAGTGGAACTTACCCCAGCTGCTGCTATATGATTTCCTGGAAAGGATAGTTGTGGATCTGGCAGTGGGTGCAGTTTCCATATGTAATCTCTGCCAAATGTGGTTACTGTTTCACCCATGCCAATGTCCATATATGGTCTGTGTTTAAGTGTTATTCTATCCAACTTCTATGTTTAAGTGTTATTCTATCCATGGCTGTCCAACCCAGAGCAGGCTTCCTAATCATTAGGGCCCTACCAAATCCATGGTTCATTTTGGTCAATTTCACAGTCATAGGATTAAAAAAAATTGTAAATGTCATAACTTCAGGTACTTAAATCTGAAATTTCACAGTGTTGTAATTGTAGGGGTCTTGACCCAAAAAGGAGTTGTGAGGTGGTCGCAAGGTTATTGTGTATGTGTGTGTGTGTAGCGGGGGGGGGGGCGGGTTGTACTGCTACCCTTTCTTCTGCGCTGCTGCAGGTGGCAGTGCTGCTTTCAGAGCTGGGCAGCTGGAGAATGGCAGCTGCCAGCTGGGAGCCCAGCTCTGAAGGCAGAGCCACCATCAGCAGCAGCACAGAAGTGAGCATGGATGGTATAGTATTGCCACCCTTACTTCTGCACTGCTGCCTGCAAAGCTGGGCCCTCAGTCAGCAGCAGACACTCTCTGGTCACCCAGCTCTGAAGGCAGCAGTGCAGAAGTAAAGATGGCATGGTATGGCATTGCCACCCTCACTTCTGCACTACTCCTGGTGGGTGCTGCCTTCAGAGCTGGGCACCTGGCCAACAGCTGCCACTTTCCGCCACCCAGCTCTGAAGGCAGGTTCAGAAGCAAGGGTGGCAATATCATGACCCCCCTACGATAACCTTGTGACCCCCCTGAAACTCCCTTTTGGGTCAGGAGCCCCGGTTTGAGAAACACTGGTCTCCCCTGCGAAATCTGGATTTCACAGTCTGCAACACATTTTTCATGGCCGTGAATTTGACAGTGTCCTACTAATGATTTATTTGCTGGAGATAATGTAGCACAGCTTAGTGATTGTGATTAGTTTTATATGGCGAAAAGACAATGGTTGGTGGAAACAGAAGCGTTCATGAAGCCTACATATGCTCAAAAGATACAATGAGGATGGACTTACAGCTAAAGCACTGGACTAGCCCTCTCAGATTTTTATAAGCAATTTCCATTCTGTTATGGTTTATTACATAGCGTGTTTTGGAAGGGTTAAGCAAAATGAAGACCACTATCAATATTTTAGTTGTCACAGATGAAAAACTACATTTAAGGGTCAGTTTAGTGTAAGCTATTCATTGGTTTTGGTACCCAGAGCCCTTCAGGGAGTGTTGTCAATCCACAGGATGTTTCTGAGTGTTAGATTTTGCATTAGGATTTTTGGTAAAACTAAAAGGTGTGTAAGAACTCATGTAAGACTATGGACCTGATTCACCACTGCATTATTCCAGTTTTATGTTGGTGTTTATGCTCGTGATTTTCATTGTCTGATACTGCCTAGCGGTGATTCAGGACTTAGACACAGTTCTTGCTTTTGTTCCTTTTCTCTTTAGTAAGTGCATGGTCAGGCTCACAATTGGAAAGTATGATGTGTATCAGGAAGGTGCTTAAACATATGCCTAACTTTAAACAGCTGAGTAGTCATATTATCATCATCATTAGGGTTATTTTCGTTCTTAACAGGGCAAATCGATGTGGCCCAGAGAAGTTGTCATGCTCGGCTCAAAGGAGCAATTCCACTGAAGTCAATAGGAGTCTTTCAATTCACTTTAGTGGACTTTGGATACAGGCCTTAAGGAGATCTGAGAAGACTCAAGAACTTGATGGTATTTTCTGCTCCGAGTTACATGTATGCAATTCCATTAGCTTCAGTGAGGTTACATGCATGTAACTGTGGGCAGAATTTGAGAAAGGTCACTTGTAATTTACATTCACTGACCCATACCCCAGGCCTTTCAGAAAGCAGAGGGATAGATTTGTTTTGTAATAGTTTTGCCCAACCTGGTTGCGTTTAAGAGATCTGCCACCTCAAATGGGCACTGAAGGTTCACCTCTTTTGGCGCAGTCCATCCTTCAAACACAAATTTTCCAAATTGACTGAGTTTTTAGAAAAAAATTTGGCTTAATGGTAAGTATACGGAAAACAGAGGACACAAAAGTGAGCAAAATCGGTGACATTACGTACATCTGATTAGAACATTAGTTGGAAGTGGGATAAAGCAAAAACACAATCATGTCACTGTGTCTGGCATGGGTCACAACTGAGAGGGCCAGTGTCAGGTCAGACTGTTAAACTGGGCAGACATTCCTACACTGGTGGTATATCCTCTGATACAGCGGTAGGCAAACTGCGCCCCATCAGGGTAATCCGCTGGTGGGCCACGAGACAGTTTGTTTACATTGATCGTCTACAGGCATGGCCTCCTGCAGCTCCCAGGGGCAGTGGTTCACCATTCCCGGCCAATGGGAGCTGCAGAAAGTGGTGGCTAGCACGTCCTGCGGCCCGTGCCACTTCCCTGTTCCTGGCCAATGGGAGCTGCAGGAAGTGGCACGAGCCGCAGGACATGCTAGCCACCACTTTCAGCAGCTCCCATTGGCCAGGAATGGGGAACTATGGTCACTGGGAGCTGCAGGGCGCCATGCCTGTAGACGATCAATTTAAACAAACTGTCTCGCATGCTGCCAGTGGATTACCCTGACAGGCCACATGCGGCCTGTAGGCCGGAGGTTGCCCACCACTGCTCTAATAGATTTAACCAAACCAGCAACAAAGGTGTGCTCCTGGATCATTATACTAGCTTAACCTGGAGCCATGGATAGTCCCTTTAGATCAGTGGTTCCCAGCCTGTGGCCCAGTCAGCAAAGAGTTGTGGCCCATATGACATCCTCAGAGCCGTACAGGTAGTATTGGATGTGGCCCACATAACACAAAGGGCCAGGCATTTACTCCAGATTAATCGATGCTCAGGATCTCACACCAGAGACAAAGCTGACAGCCAATTTCTTTGGTAAACTAAAGATTTATTAGCTAAGAGAAAGAAATTAGAGTTATTCAGAGGTTAAAGCAGATGTTAAAACGTTACAGGTGAATTAGAGCTTGTAAGTCCAAAACAATAGCAGGGATGTTAAATCTGCTAGTTTTCTACAAGTCTCTCTGGGTTGCCCAAATAGTTTCTGGGGGGCCTCAGTCCTTTTCTTCAAAACTTCCTCTTCTCAGAATTCATTAGTCCTGAGATGGGGTAGGAAAGAAGTGGACAGGGACCTTAGTTATCCCTTTTTATATATTGACCCTTCTTGCTGGAAAAATCCTTGATGTGTCATGGGGTCAAGCAGTTCCAGGTCTCGCATTCTTTGCCATCAGTTCCTCATATGGATTGCAAATTTTTGCTTGCACCTTCTGCGTATGTGCCATTTGAAGTGTCTTCGGGAATGACATGGGGAAGCTCATTTACAGTTCCTTTGTTACTCCTGAAGAGCTAACATGTGGGTGCTTCTTAGACTCACAACATGTTTGAGTTACAAACATATACCAAAATTTCATAACTTCACACACAATGTTGATACATTATAACAAAATAATAATACTCAGCAGATTATAACTTTTCCAGTGATACCTCACAAGGCACACTTTGTACAAGATTTATCACAATTTTGTAAAAGTGGTGACCATATTAGTGTAGACAGTAACCTTCTCCTTTAGATAGCATCACAAGTCAACACATCAGAAAGGAAAGCAAGTCAAAGGGGAAAAACAATTCAAGAGAACTGGCAGTTTTTCAGGAAGACAGTATTAAGGGCACAAAAGCAAACTATCGCACTGCATAGGAAAGAAAGGAAGTATGGCTAAACTGGGAGATTGTTAATGATCTGAAACTGAAAAGAGTCCTACAAAAAGTAGAAACTAGATCAAGTTACAAAGGATGTACAAACACCACAAGTATGTAGGGACAAAATTAGAAAGGACAAGGCACAAAAGGAGATTAAACTAGCTAGAGGCATAAAGGGTAGCAAGAAAACATTCTACAAATACCCTTAGAAGCAAGAGGAAGACCAAGGATAGGATAGTCCTGTTACTCAATGCAGGAGTGTGTGTGTGTGTGTGGGGGATGGGGACAACAGAAAATATGGAAATGGCAGAAGTGCTAAATGCCTTTTTTGTTTCAGTTTTCATCAAAAAGATTAGTAGCAATTGGATGTCTAACATAGTGAATGCCAGTGAAAATGAGTTAGGATCAGAGGCTAAAACAGGGAAAGAAAAAGTTAATTTACTTAGACAAGTTAGATGTTTTCAAGCCACCAGGACCTGATGAAATACAGCCTAGAATAGTCAAGGAGCTGACTGAGGAGATCTGAGCCATTAGCGATTATCATCAAAAAAGCAGCATCCAATGAAGTGAGTGTTCACCCATGAAAGCTCATGCTCTAATACATCTGTTAGTCTATAAGCTGCCACAGGACTCTTTGCTGCTTTTACAGATCCAGACTAACACGGCTACTCCTCTGATACTTAGGCCTGGTCTACACTACGCGTTTAAATCGATTTAAAGAGCGTTAAATCAATTTAATGCTGTACCCGTCCACACTACAACACCCTTTATATCAATATAAAGGGCTCT
>NC_133769.1:308331700-308467893 GCF_003597395.2 Chelonoidis abingdonii | reverse complement strand
GGGGGAGACTGCGGGAACTATGGGATAGCTACGGAAGAGCTACCCACAATGCAACGCTTCAGAAATCGACGTTAGCCTCAGACCATGGACGCACAACGCCGAATTACTGTGCCTAGTGTGGCCGCATGAAATCGAATTTATAATATCAGTTTTATAAAACTGATTTTAGCTAATTCGATATTATCCCGTAGTGTAGATGTGGCTTTATAATCAAAAAGTCATGGAAGTTTAACATCTGTACCTGGAAAGATAATGGAGGAAATAATCAAGAAATCAATTTGCAAACACCTATAAGATAATAAGGTGATAAGTAACAGTCAGCATGGATTTGTCAAGAAAAAAAATCGTATCACAGCAACCTAATGGATTTTTTTGATAGGATAACAAGCCTTGTGGATTGGGGGAAGCGGTAGATGAGGTATATCTTGATTTTAGTAAGGTCTTTAATGCTGTCTTGCATAGGAAAATACAACCTACATTTAGCTACTAGAAGGTGGGGGCATAACTGATTGGAAAACCATTCCCAGAGAGCACTTCTGAGTGGTTTGCAGTCAAGCTGGAAGGGCATATCAAGTGTGGTCCCACAGAGATCAGTTCTGGTTCTGGTTCTGGTTCTGTTCAATATCTTCAACAATGATTTAGATAATGACAGAGCACTTAAAGTTTGTGGATGATACCAAGCTGGGAAGGGTAACAAGTGCTTTGGAGGACAGGATTACAATTCAGAATGAACTGGACAAACTGGAGAAATGGTCTGAAGTAAATAGGATGAAATTGAATAAGGACAAATGCAAAGTACTCCACTTAGGCAGGAATAATCAGTTGAACACATACAAAATGGGAAATGACTGCTTAGGAAAAAGTGCTTCAGCAAGAGACCTAGGGGGGTCATAGTGGATCGTAAGCTAAATGTGAATCAATGCAACCCCACTGCAAAAAAAGCAAACCGTTCTGGGATGCAATAGCAGGAATGTTGTAAGCAAGACAGAAGAAGTAATTTTTCTGCTCTACTCTGCGCTGATTAGGCCTCAGCTGGAGTATTGTTTCCAGTTCTGGGCATCACATTTCAGGAAAGATGTAGTCAAATTGGAGAAAGTCCAGAGAAGAGCAACAAAAATGATTAAAGGTCTAGAAAACATGACCTTTGAGGGAAGATTGAACAAACTGGGTTTATTTGGTCTAGAGAAGAGAAGACTGAGGGGGGACATAACAGAATTAAAGAACACAAAAGGTTGTTACAAGGAGGAGGGAGGTAAATTGCTCTCCTTAACCTCTCAGGATAGGACAAGAAGCAATGGGTTTCAATTGCAGTAAGGGTGGTTTGGGTTGGACATTAGGAAAAACTTTCAAACTGTTAGTGTGGTTAAGCACTAGAATAAATTGCCTAGGGAAGTTGTGGAATCTCCATCATTGGAGATTTTTAAAAGCAACTAAAAATACATAAAATGCCCACAAGAATAACCTGCATTTGTGTGAGAGTGTTAATCCTTCATTTGAAAATGCCATGTGTAACAGGGAGTACTCATCCCTGCTCTCAAAAGGAGCACAACACCACTCCCATTCAGCTTACTTTTTTTACTGTTTTGCATAGCATTTTATACAACTTAAACTCTTTTCCTTTCCAGTGCACTATGCAGTGGACCTGAAAATCAGGCCCATGGCTACTATCAATGGCTAATCAGGTTGAACAGGAATTCTAATTATGAGCTGACACACTGTGACTGGGTTAATTTCACTGCCTAATTTTTAAAATATTTTTGTTCCCAAAGTCTTTGAAAGACAAAGTAAGGGGGGAAAAAAATTAGGGAAGGTAGGTCAGAAGTAGAAAATAGACAACGGAATCTGGGATTTTTGCCTCTAATGTGATGTAGCAAGTGTCAAAATGCTTTGTTGCAGTAAAATTTTCAAAAGCACCTCAAAGACTTAGAAATCTAAATCCCATTGAAAGTTAATGGGACTTAGGTGCTTTTGAAAACTGTAATTAGGTCACTAGGATAATAGCAGAAAGGTGTATGGGGCTCTTTCATGTAGAGATGGGCAAAAAACTAATTTTTGCATCTAAAAATCTACTGATTCACTTAGCTGTTTTTTATGACCCCTTTCATTCACTAATTTATAAGAATATTCACAAAAAGCAAAAGACTACTAGTGCAAATATTTTGCCACAGTATTTGCATTGAAAGCACTTTCATGGCCATTTTGATAAAGCTCTTTTTATTATTTGCACTTAGATTTACTGACCAATTCAGAATGCTTACCATAAAAAGGATGTCTCCTGTTTATGAAATGTAGGGCATCCAGTCGGGGAACAGAAACAATATCATGTGACTCCGGTGACCAATTATATGTTGTGAAGCACAAATGATGCATAGCAAATGGTGAACAAATTACAAACTAACATTTGTTTGCACTATTTTTTTAAACAATTACAAATAAAGAACAAGTCTGTAAAAACAATAATTTGCCTATGGATAATTTATAAACCAGAAAAAATTAAATTCCTCACATTGAGGAACAATGAATAATTTGACCAGCTCTGTGTGAATCAGTCATAACAGACAGACCCTTTTGACTTCTCTTGGACAGCTTTCACATGAAAATGCCCATATCATGCAAACAGTTAATATGTGGATAATTTAACTCAAGTTACTAGCCTCTTAACCCTCGGACCCACTGAAGTCAATGGAAGTTTTGTCATTGAAGTCAATGGGGACATGATTTCAACCACTCATGTGGGGACTACTTACATTAGGGGTTGGAACCTCTGGCACGCGGCTCACCAGAGTAAGCACCCCAGTGGGCCAAGCCAGTTTGTTTACCTGCCTTGTCAGTAGGTTTGGCTGATCGCGGCTTCCACTGGCCGCGGTTCGCCATCCCAGGCCAATGGGGGCTGCAGGAAGTGGTGGCCAGGACATCCCTCGGCTTGTGCCACTTCCTGCAGCCCCCATTGGCCTGGGATGGCGAACCGTGGCCAGTGGGAGCTGCGATCGCCCGAACCTGCTGACACAGCAGGTAAACAAACTGGCTCGGCCCACTGGGGTGCTTACCCTGGTGAGCCGCGTGCCAGAGGTTACCAACGTCTGATTTACATGAATAAACTTATGTACACTGTTAAGTGTTTGCAGTAGCCGGGCTATAGTTATTTCTATGGCTAGTTCTGGCTCTATATAATGAAAGCCTCTGTTGACTTTGACTAATCTATTAAGATCCAAACTCTAGCATATTTAAATCTTTAATTTATTCTCTTGTTTACTAGGTGGGTTTTGTAGCTCTAGAATATTGCTGCCTCGTCATATTTCTTGGTGTGCTGCTTACTGTATCGGTTGGTAAAAGGTAAAAAATAGTTGCAAATGTAGAAAATAACAAATCTTTTGGATAATTTCGGTGGAGTGGAGAGAGGGGGATGTGATTTGACTTCAGATCAGAGCCGACAAAAGTGTTTGGCAAAGTGCAAAATTAAATGCTTTCCTTTTCTTCTGTGAAATGAAATTAAAAGGAAATATAGAAGCACTTCTGCACTATGTACTTTGCTTCCATCACTGTCCTTTAGTGGAGGCTAACAGAATGCAAAGCAAAAAAATAAATGATTAAGATTTCTCAGTTTGGAGGCACTCAATAATTGTAGAGTTTTCTCCCTTCTCTTGCGTCTCATTCACCTTCTGTTGAAATGCTTCAGGGAGTGCAGTGAAATTAACCCATGCATGGTGTGTCAGTTCGTAATTAGAATTCCTATTCAGCCTTAGTAGCCATTGATATTAGTCATGGGCCTGATTTTCAGGTCCACTGCATAGTGCACTGGAGAGGAAAAGAGTTTAAGTTGTATAAAATGCTATGCAAAACAGTAAAAAGTAAACTGAATGGGAGTGTTGTTATGCTCCTTTTGAGAGCAGGGATGAGTACTCCCTGTTACACATGCCATGCACTGATGTTTTGTGCCCTCTTGGGAAGTTAGGCATAGTTGTGAAAAACAGAAGCATAGTCGGGGGAAGGGGCTGTCGTGCGTTTTGCTCTCTTAGGGCTGGTCTAACTAAAACTGGATTTAGTTAAAAGTTGATGCCGCCCTCTATGGACACTCTTAAATTGGTTTATATCAATTCAGTTAGGTACAAGGGGAAACTAAATTGATATAAGTCATTTGTAAACTGACATAAAGCTTCACAATCAAAGCTAAATCAACTTAAAAACCAGCGTTAGTTATGTCACATGCTGCTGGGGATACCCAGAATTGTGAGCCACTGTGTTACCTTTGCCTTAGCAAGAGTGAGCTTCAATGGAAATTCGACTGTGTGTGAGCTCCCAGCCACGCCAGGCTGCCTTCCTCACCAGCAAACTCTGAGATTCTGGCCTGATATACAGGGGGAGTGGAACTGATCTAAGATACACAACTTCAGCTACAAGAATAGTGTAGCTGAAGTTGACATATCTTAGATCAACTTAGAATCACTTACTTCGCGTCCTCGTGGCATGGGATTGACGGCTGCCGCTCTCCCATCGAATTTGCTTCCGCCTCTTGCCGAGCTGGAGTTCAGCAGTCGACAGGAGAGCGAGCGGGGATAGATTTATTGTGTCTACACTACATGTGATAAATTGATCCCCGATAGATCAATTGCTACCCACCGATCCGGTGGGTAGTGTAGACGTACTCTTAGTGATCTGCATCCTCCTAGCTCCTCAGATGTTTCTCTGCAATGCATAGCACTTATCACTGTACAGTCACAGGAGATACTAAGTTTGTTGCTCTTTTAAAAAGTCAGCACATAACTGGGGTAAAGACACCCTTCCCTGAGTGCCTTAGAGTAACAGTATAGCCAGTTTATTAACAAAAGAACACAGGATAAATGATACCAAGTAGAAGGAATAAAGACAAATGATTACAAACACACAAAAGCATAAATATGCTTTCTATTGGCTAAGACCTAACTTCACAGGCTATTGTCTTTGTTCAAATGTAGCTTCTTCATCAATCTTCTTTTCCCAGCATAGGTGGCTAACTCTTAGCCGAGATCCTCCAGAGTTCAAGGCAAACTGGTTTTCCTTGTCTCCTCAGGTGAAGGATCATCCAAAGTCTGTGTGTGTCCTTATATCTCAAGTCTACCACTGTTTCAAGGTAGAAATTGAACCTCTGACTTCAGTCTCCTGTCTCCTTTGGGAGGAGGTTGGAGGAGACTGACTCCATCATGATTAAGGTGTTCACTTGTATATTCCAAAGTGATGCTTCCTGCTTCCAATTTTACAATGAAAGTGTTTGCTTCCTGCAGCCTCCAATATCAATAAATATCCCATTGAATTTGACTGCATTTGGTTTGAGGTGTTGGCCACTTTCCTTAGTCTTGAGAAAACCTGTTTGCCATCCCCCTGGTTTAAACACCTTTTGGTTATGGACTTTAAAGCATATCAGTGAGTATCCATAATGGCATACACAGCATTGTCACATACATTTCACAATGTTATTATTGACCAGTGTTTTATTAGTTCTCAGATGATGTCTTACAGGGCATATTTTGTACAAACAACGTTGTAGTAGTGGGTAAGGTGTGAACACAGGGTACCTAGGATTACAAGTTAGAATGGTGCAGGTTGTGTGTGCAGACAAAGCCTCAGTGATGTATAAAGAACTGCCATTAGTAGAGCACAAACCTTTTGAAGGATGCTTGTAAGTGCATCTTTTCTGGTCCAAACCAGTGCATAATGAGCAAACAGGAGCAGAGATTCAAAGCCATCAGTCAAACATACTGTGGTGGTGCATGCAAGACTGCTCATGGCTGATGAGACTGATTGGCATTGGTGTAGTCATGACATGATTCAGCTTCCAGAGGCAGACCTTAATGACATAGGGTACAATAGCTCCACAGCGGTTGGATAGTGGTCAGTCTGCTAGATCCTAAGCCAGCGTTTCTCAAATGCAGCCACCAGGGACTTTTCTTGCAGCCACAGCCTCCTGGGCTGGAGGAGAGGGGGCAAAGTAGTGGCCCTTCCCCCTTCCTGTTGCTCCCGGATGCATTGTCTTGGTGTTGGTTGCTGGGGCTGCCAGCAGTGGTTGGGCCCTGCCCCCCCTTTGGAGACACGTGGGGCTTAATGCTGGAGGAGCAAGCACCCAGAAAGTTTCCACCTTTCCAGGGGTGGTGGGGCTCAGACTTTGGCGTTCAGCCCTGGAGTAGTGGGGTGGCAGGCTCTGTCCACAGGCTTTGGGCTCTAGTCCTGGGCTCTGGCTGCTCAGCACCAGGCTCCAGCAGTGGGGCTTCAGGCTCTAGCCCCAGATGCCTGCCCCTGCCCCCCATCAAGAGCTTAATTTGTCCCCAGTCTTTGCAGGGCTGAGTAAGTCTGCTGTGAAAAGTGATACTTGTATGTCTGTTAATATCACTTTTCAGAATGGACTTACTAGCTAGCAATAAATAACAATGATTTGGATGGGTATAGCTGCATATTTATTTGTTTTTCCTAAAGCTAATGAATGTTTTAGGAAAGTGTGAGAGCAGCCACCAAAATATTTGTCCCAAAAACCCCTGTCCTAAGCTGTATTGTTCTGTTCAGTAACTTCATACTATGCAACAAGTGTCACTGTCATTGGTGGTAGGATGGCCACAAACTGATGCACCTACTATTTCAGACCAGTATCAGCGCTGTGGCTGACCTCTGCAGCTAGAGATCAGGTTGGTAGCCCTTAAGAGTGAGCCCTCACCAATATAATGTTTGGCACTGGTGCTTCTAGTTATCCTGGGAGCTGCCATCAGCTGATTATATGGCAATGTTGACACTTGCCTTCACTCTTTTCAGGCCATAGAGACTTGCTCTTAAACATGCCCAAGGCAGTCTTCATATATAGTCTAAGAAGCATAGTTTGGGGGAATAGTCATCTGCAAGAAGCATTACTCTCTTTCAATGAATTTTTATGGGTTTCCTTTTCTTTGCGGGTATTTTTTGGCTAAGGGGACTATCTGGCTCCATAAATGAACACCTCATTAGGGAAGCAAGAGACAAAGCTTCTGTGTGTTGATGTCCAACATACATACATTTGTCCAGCCTGCAAATTGGAGTCCCAGGGTTAGGTCCTGGCTCCCAGCTTGGTTATAATGTCCTCCCTTAATATTCAATTTCACAAACTAATGCTCACATCAAAAACAGACAGATAAGACATCTTAAATTTAAACCCCATATTTATTAAGGCTGTGATTCTAACAAACATCCATTTAAGCAGAAGTAATCCAACTGACTTAATAGGATCACACATGAAAATAAAGCTAAGCATGTATGCCTGTTTGCAGGATCAGGTCCTAAAACAGTAAATATTTTCTGTAAGTCAAAAGTCATTTGAAATGCTGTTCCTTCTTATTTTCTGCAATTCTGATTAGTTTAATTAATCACCATGATCTTTTAAAATTAAGAGAGTCCAAAATTTTCTGCTTGTACTCTAGGGTGGAGCAAAATAAATACATGCAGTGAATTTGTTTCTTGTGAGCTGAATTTGGGAGACGTAGAGTCAAATTATGCACAAATATATATGCAGAATAAACCAGTATATTAAAACCAGCAATATGTTTGTACAGTGATTACTTGTGGATGCGTGTAGCATTGTAATGTCCTTATAATGGAAACAATTTGTTTTAGAAACAGTCCAGAGGTTGCTAATTTCCAAATAGGAAATGGTTTGCTTCCTGGGTTCTCTTTTTTTAGTACTTCTACTGCATATAGAGTGGAAATATGCAAAGGATCAGAGGAAAAAGCAGTGTGAAAAGTTCAAGATCTCCAACAGCTATGGCGACCCCTGCTGTACAATTGCGAGAGCAGATTCCATGGCAAAGAGATAAGGCCTGTGTTCTTTAGGTTATCAGTGTTTGACTAACTAGCTAGATTTCTCTCACTGTGCAGGAGTACAGAAGTGTTTAAAAAATGAATGTATGTATGGGCAACCAAGCATGCATGCTGAAAAGCAGGGCCTTTATTTTCCTATGATTATGCTGTCTGAACACATTTGAAAAAGTTATATTTGTACTGATTAATTTAGGAGATCTAGTGGACATTCTTCTACCAGTTTATTTCTTCCTTCTTCTATTTCACTGCATGGCCAGGGCACATGAGACATGCTGATGAAGGGGGTGGTTATTATTAATCCAGCATGGTGTGTTTATGGCACTTTCTACACAAAGCCAACCAGGTTCCCACCCTGGATGTATTGAGAGTTGAAAGTTATCATCTCACAGGGCTTCATAAGCTAGGACAGTAAGCAAAAGCTTGGTGAGAGGGGATGGGCAGATGAGGGCTAGCAGTACAGAACATGAGCTATGCTTGTTACATATGCCTCTGGTTAGTTGCTCTTACGGATTTTGTTAAAATTAGTTTAATGCATTAAAATGCTGCAGCAGCATCTAGGATGAAGAGTGGGCCACTTTTACCAATGGAATTTGATTATGGAGATGAAAGGATTAGCTTAGGTCTTACCTAGCTCTTGCAGGAGTTGGGTGTGGGACAGGCAGGCATCCCTGCAGGCTAACAAGGCTGAAGCAAAGTGTTTTTTCTGGAACTCTTTGCATCAAGTACTAGAGGAAACACATTTCTTCCTTATGCCTTGTTCCTAAGGGAGTATAAGATGGCAATTAAGTTACATAAGCAGTAGGTCACATCTATGGAAAAGCCCTATGGAATTTAATAGATGAACCAACCTATGTAATTTAATAGAGAATGATAGCCATTTTCTAGGTCTTTTGAATCATCATACCAAAATTGATAGCAATGATATAATTCTTGATTAAATTCTATAGGATGCTATGCAAAGGATATCATGTTTTCTTAAATCGTGTAGGCTTTTAGAATAAAGTCTGTAGACACTCCTAGAACTTTATAGGCCCTTGTTTTTATCCCCCTATAGGAATTTTGGTCCACAGCTCCTGGACTACAGCAAAGAGGGGAATGGGGAACCTACCCCAGCAGCAAGCAGGCTTGCATTAGGCTAAAACAAAGGAAAATAGCTAAACAGCCAAGGAAAATAATCTAGAGTTAAAGAACAGTCAAAAGACATTTAAATAATAGAAGAGGATAAGAACAAACTAGATGAGAATTTACCACAGACACGCCTCTTGTGGCTGGAGTAGCTGCTCTCTCTTTCTAGGGCCTGTTGCTGACAGCTGCTCCAGTCCTGCAGTGATCTTCCTCTTCTCATGTCTCAGCCCCCAGGTCAGGTCCCATTTTAATCCCACACCCTCCAAGGAAAGAGCCAGTATCAAATACCCTTACCAAAAGCCTTTGGCTCCAGCTCTGGTCTCCACATGCGTCTCTGAAGGGCTCTCAGTCATCCTTATCCCATTCTCAGGGGTCTTCTGCTACCTTCCCGAGGGGCTGGTAGGGGAGCCCAGGCCCTTCCACTATACAGGATTCTAATCCAGGGACCCTATAACTGGTACGCAATGTCTGCTCTGTCAGACTCCTTGGTGCTCCTTTCTCAGACTTCTTTCTACCATAACCTCATTTTCAGACCTTCTTCCTACAATCTCTCTAAGGCCACCCTTTTTTTAGGGATAGGACTTGAAGGGCTCTTGCCTGGAAATCCCCCCAACAAAACCTAAATTAAAAGTACAGTCAAACCCACTGTTGCCATCCTCAGAACTGACCTTTCACCTCCTCTATCTCTCAGTTAAACCCCTTCCCCCAGTTCTCTCTCTTTGGAAGTCCAGAGTTTGCTCTGTCATCTGGGTTCATCACCAGAGCTTGTTCTACCTTGGTGGTTGTGCTTAGTCTCTCCTAGCATCCCACCAGACTTAGCTACTCAGGAGAGGGTCCCAGGGCCAACTGTCCCTCAGGGTTTCCTCTTTGACACCAAAGCAAACACTGCAGCAGTCTTTCCATCTCTCCCTGCAGCTCCCTTCAAATCTGTGCTTCCTTTCTTTATAGTCACAGCCCAGCTCCTTCCCCAGGTGGGCTTCATCTTTCATTAAGCTTAGCCCACCCTCCAGGTGCAGTCAGTTGGGTTAATTGGCCTCTCAGGCCCACATTAACTCTTTCTGAAGGAGGCTGAGGTATACACCCCATCACAGCCCATAAGTAAGGGTCACAAATTGTACATGAGAAAAAGAAAGGAAATTAAAAATATCTTATCATCTTTCTCTCCCACCTTAGTAACTGCTCTTTGCCTTGTTGTCTCTTGAGACTGTAAACTCTTTGGGGGAAAGCATCTGTCATCTTACATGTCTATGAAGGGCTTTGCACACTTTTGAGTGACTAACAATAATTCTTCAATTATCCTAGATGGGACCAAATGAGAGTGAAATAAAAATTTGTCTGGATTTTAGCCAAACAGATACTGAGAAATCGCCTTCCTTGGCAAAGTGTTTGCACCAGGGGGAAACTTCAAGTGCCTGATCGTTTCTCTGGCCCTCCCTCTGGGAAAAGCATGTCACTGTGTCAGCTCCTTTGGCTTCTTAAGCAATGTAAAGAGCAGACACAGCCTAACAACAATCCAGCACCAGGAGGGAAGCAATTTGCAACCTCTCCCCCTTCTTGCTACTAATATAATAATATACGTTGGAAACACTGTCAGGATAATTTGAAAACAGCAATGCTGATGGATCAGATAATGCACACAGCTTATCTGTGACTCTTGGAATGAGTATTCATCACATTTTCACATCTAGATGATGCACTGCTAGACTAATGTGCAGTGAAATGGGGTCCCTGTGTATACACTGGATAGCTTGTGTATTATCTGTTGTATTTTTTTGCGAAGAGCTCCTTTGTGTTATAAGTCTTGTCACTAGTGCAGCCCAGCTGGGATTTGCTGGAAATGTATTTGGTCTGGCAACACCTCTTACTGGATGGTTGAGTCCCTAAAAGCTTTCTTTCGAATGATGAAATGAAAACAAAGGAGACATAATTAGCTGGTGTGTAATAATAGAAATGCTTGTACCCAGCTACTTTAGAAATCATTTAATGAAGGATAATCTGTATGGAAGCCTGCACACAACTGCTGTAAAATATTTAAGTCTTTTAATGAGAGAAGGGATATCCAGAGGAGGGTTTGCTAAAGCGATTAAGAGAAATGCCTTTCATAACTGTTTTATGTGGGGTTCATGATTCCTAAACTGAGGTTTGTAGCTTTCTTGAAGCCATAGTAGCAATAAAACTTTTATACACCACTGATACTTAAAAGCTAAATACAGCACATTAATTTTATATGTCTGAGTGAGAACATAAATGTACCATTTTCAATGTTCAGAAAATCCTATATTTGCTTTTGAGAAGCATCTCCAGCTTTTTCCATTGTGGTAGATTGTTGAGGGTCTACAGGTGAGCAGTTATTATTCTTAAACAACTGTACATTTATTTCTAGGGTTTGCCTTTCCTTCCTCCCAAATGAGCATAGATAATTATTTGAGTTAATCCACAAGCTACTGGGCTGGAAGGAAGAATCACTTGGTGAAATTCTATGGCCTGTGTTACACAGGAGATCAGACTAGGTGATCATAGTGGTCCCATCTGGCCTTAAACATCTATTAAACGTTCACCCTTTATTTGGGAAAATTCTGGCCAAATGCTGAGAACGTCAGGACACATGTGTGTAGAGGCTTCCCCACAGACACTGTGCCTCCCCAGTAATGCAGCATGGTTTTTCTGATGAGCTGTCATTCAGTTTGATTCAGCTGTTCTGCTTTTCATATTTGATATCCTTCTCTTTTCAAAACTTCATGAATTGTGCACACTGCAAATATAGCAGGTTAGGATGATTTTTTATTACTGTTCCAGTGGGTTCTGGACCTAGGAGTATGAGGGGATGCTGCAGCATTCCCAGCTTGTATGTGGGTCCCAGCTGCCAGCCCTGCGCCAGGGATCCCAAATTCTGGCCCCAGCCTTGGCCCCCTTATCCCTGTTTGGGTCCCCCTTCCTGGAGACATGACCCTGCTCCCTGCCCCAGCTCAGGGGGTGGGGTAGGGGTGGACAAGGATAAGGGGCTGGCTTTCAGCACCCCCACTATTAAAAATGTTCCAGCACCACTGACAGGGGGCTTACCCTGGTAGGCTGTGTACCAAAGGTTGCCGATCCTTGTGTTAATTCTTGCAATGATAGCAATCAAGGAGCAGCTAAAGAGATTACTGCTGTGACACTGGTGGAGCAGGTGTCTGCTCAGGCCAAGGTCACTATGCCTCAGTTGAATCCTGACA
Source organism: Chelonoidis abingdonii (assembly GCF_003597395.2). Lineage (NCBI taxonomy): Eukaryota > Metazoa > Chordata > Testudines > Testudinidae > Chelonoidis > Chelonoidis abingdonii. Next base: position 308,455,747 of record NC_133769.1, on the reverse strand, counting down.
ACAAACACATAGTTGGAATTAGTCTGGCTCACTTGTGTGTTAGTATTGTAAAAATAGGTATTAGAGTTATGAGAATGTGTTTAGTGTTTAGACTCTATTGAATGCTTGTGAATTGCTGCCTGCTTTAATCTCACTTATAACATCTGTGTCTTGTATTGTAAGATATACTTGAGTATTTGCAGTGTAAGCCTATATTACTGTGTAAATCACCAGACAGGAGAAAGATATTAACCAGTGTGAAATGCTGGTCTCTAACAGAAGGTATTACGTCCTGCCTGACAAGGAAGGCCCATTGACACCAAACAGACTAGAGAGGAATATTAAAGAGGACAAAATACTTTGTTGTTTACTCTCCCCTCCACCCACAAAGGTGAGTCTTGCAAGTGAATTCCTAGAAAAGGAGGAATTGTCTCTCTGTGCTCTGAGGGTGTGTCTACACTTGAATAAAAGACCCTCAGCACAGCTGCTGCTGGCCCAGGTCAGCTGATTCAGGCTTGTGGGGATCAGGTTGTGGGGCTAAAAACTTCTATATAGATGTTCAGGCTCAGGGTGAACCTGGGTTCTGGTGCCTTCCCTCCTTGCAGGGTCCCAGAGCTTGGCTCCAGCTGCAGCGTGAGCCCCAAAGTCTATGTAACAATTTTACAGCCCTGCAACCCTAGTCCTGCTAGCCTGAGCCAGCTGACCCAGGCCAGCTGCGGACATCTAACTGCTCTGTTGTAGATGTATCCTATGGGGCAAGGTTTCTCGGCATAAGCAAGACAACCTCAGTGCTTAGCCTGAGTTAGCCCCAAAGGACATATAGAGTTTGTTTATTATAGGAGTGTCTATTACCTTTTGAAATTTAAAATTGGAACTCATATGTGTGAGTATGTTTACTTGTATTAACCTTGCAACTCTCATTTTCTTTTCCTATTTAATAAATCTGTAGATAGTTTTATTATAGGATTGGCTACAAGCATTATCTTTGGTGTGAGATCTAAGGTGCAGTTGACCCGGGATAAGTGACTGATCCTTTGGGACTGGGAGCAACCTGAATATAGCTGTGATTTGTGGTGTAAAATATGCTCACTTGGGTGGGCAAGATAGAGTGTATCCAAGGGGACTGTCTGTGACTCCATGCCAAGGCTGTTATAGTACCAATGGAGTTTACACTTGATACTTGCTGAGTGAAACCTAAATATAGAACTCACAGCCAATTTGGGCTTTGTTCCTGGCTCTTAACAGTCTGCCTGAGGCTGGTATTCATGCTCTTGAGCCACTTCAGGACAGCTTGACACCTCTATTCTGGTATTAGTTATGAATCAGGCAGTAATACATTGTGCAGGTATGTGTTGTAACTTTAATTAAGGACAACTTATGGTACCATGCATCCATAAGATTTACCATGCTAACCTCCATTTAAAGGGGCCAAACATCTTGTTGCAGCCATTTCATATCACATCAGGCTGCAACTTGATAATAAACCTGGATGCAAATGTCTGTTGGAAAAAATGGTATAAAGTAGTAGCAAGCATGTTTAAATTGGAAAGTTTCAAGTATGCTTGGACGTCTAGAAAAATGGGATTAATTTAAATAAAAACCCATTTCTCAGTGCATAAGCCCTTGAATATTTGAGTGATTTCCATTTTCTTTTCAATTTTTAACCGTTCTAAAATGGCTGTTTTTTAATTTGTGAAACAGGTATTTCCCATTGGAAGCTATTTTCTTTTTAGAACATTTTTTACTATTGATAATGTCAATTTTTATTGTGAAGATGTTACAATAAGGAAGTTGCTATCCTATTGCTATTAAAACATTGCCAAAGAAGTCAATAGGCTGTTGATGCTATAATGATCTGTGTTAGTTACACTGTAATAACAGGAATAAAATACTATGAATAAAAGGGTACAATATTATCCAGGGTCCTATTTAATGTGATCAAAGCAAGGACATGCAAAATAAAGACTTTCGTTCTATCCTGAACATCCTCTTCAGTAACTTGTGTATGTCATCCTATCTTGTGAGGCTTTTGCTAAAGAACCAGTGTAACAAATAAAATTTTTGCCACTGGGTTCAGTACAAACAGGTTAAGGCCTGTGTGATTACAGTAGCTAAGTATGACAGAGTGAATTGTAGATCAAGTGGGTATACATTATCTAACATACTTGAAATTGTTTCTTCATATGTGACCTTATTTAGAGCCGCACCCTGCCATTCACCAGCCTGGGATTCCCCACTGGATTCCAAGAGTGAAATCCTGGCCCCATTTAACTCAACAAGAGCTTTATAATTGATTTCAATGGGCCCAGGATTTCACCCAAGGTCCATATCTTCTGAGTAGAGGTTACCAATTGTGCCCAAGTGTGTGATGGTTTTGTGTCTCGAACATATTCCCACTTGGGAATAGGGTGAAGATTCATTTAAGTCCAGAGTATTATTATCATTGCACTTGTGACCTAACTGACTTTGGATGTAGCTCTCTAGATGAAAACACTAGTGAACTTGTCATAGATTATAAAAGGAAGGATTTTATGCCAGTGATGAACGCAAAGTAAGTACAGAAGCAAAGATGTAAACATACCTCTCTATTGTCCATGAAGCAATTGCTGAAAAAAAGCAATTTTCAGAAAATGTCTCATGCCATTAACCAAATTCTGCTCTCAAATAGTCCAGTGCTGTTCCCATAGACTTAAATGGGAGATGAACCAATGTAACAGAGCAAAATTGGCCCTATGTTTTTTTTAAGCACATTAGTATCCTGGTCCAGTACCAGCTTAATGAATCGTGGCCAGATCCGGTGAATTAAACCAGCAGATTGATTTGCTATTGATTTCAGTGGGAGCAAGATCATGCCACAATGATCAATTACTGGTTTTAGAATCAATGTATTTGTCCAATGGTGTATATTTTGTAATGTCTTTTATTTTTAAACAGTCTTAACTAAGAAAGCAAAAATCAACATGACAAAGATGACATTCCTGTTACCTCTACAACCTAACTGAATTCCAAAATAATAATAGCATCAACCAAAAGAAAACACCAATTCCTATCTTCAAAAGAAAACTCAAACAAAACAAGGACATGATATAAGACTGGATGAGCCACATATATTGTCATATGTAGTTGGAATCACTTTTCACATTGCCCATTAGCCATAAGAGGCATCATCCAAATGGTTGCTGGAATTATTCTTATTTTTATTCTACATTATCCACATAAACCTGTAAGTACTGGGAGTGATCCTAAAACACTGTAGTAGATTTCCCACGTGACAACCTGACTCCTGGTCCTAACAAATACGAAAATGAATGAAGGTTGACCCACTACAAGATAAAATGACCTTTGAGTGTAAGGGGGTTAAAAAGACCAGATGCTCAGAGCTGACTTCATTGTAGTTTCAAAGTACTTAGAGTTCAAAACTGAAAGAGTAAGCTTTGGCTTTTCTTATTTGAAGCTGCAGGTCACTGAGGTTACATGCTCTGACTATGCAAGGGCCATATGAATGTAGAATATGAAAACCTCTTCTCTTTCATCCTACTGCTTGACAGTGGAATCCCCCATTGTTGCCATAAATTTGCGATTTTGTTTTCAAAAGGCTGAAAAGGCAAGAAGAACTAAATATGAAACACTAATTTCAAAAACGCCGTTTCAAGCCCACAGATATAAGAACCACTGGCATTGTATTTATCTGATGTTAGATGGCACTCAATACAAAATATCAATTTGTGTGGTGAACTGGACACTCGCCAGATTTAAGCATAAAATATAAGCATGCCTTTCATTCTGTTTCCCTGTCAACCACTGACATAAGTTCAGAAAGGGTGTTCACTATTAAAAGTGATCAAAAATATTGCCTGTTTTCCCATGCACAAAATTAGAGCAGTTTGTCAACATTTGTAAGACTTTCAATACAATCTCATGTCATTTTTGTTGTTGATTGCGTTAAGATGACGGGAAAAATATCACTGCAATTTTTTTAATTTCCCTTTTGCCAATTTTGAGATGGGTCGTTGTTTGGTTGGTTTGGTCACGTAGAACTGGGTCTTGCCACATAATCCATAAGGGATTGATTCTGATTAATTGGCAGAGCCAGCTTAAGATGGTTAGTAGAAGCTATATTGAATAATATTTCCACAGGATGTGGATGTGTTTTGTGTGCTTTCTCTGAGACAGTCCAAAAAGTAACTGTTAGTAGCAGTAGGAGGGAGTGATTCTGGTTATTATTTGCTATTGCTTCTCCCTACTGTAATGGTAGGGGGAGGCTGCTTATGATTCCCCACCAAATACCATCCAGAGTTTGAAGGGTCAATGGTCCTAATTGATGATGCCTCGAATAGCCTGTTCTCCCTTTCCAGTGTATCTACAAAAGATGACTGAGGGAGAAAACAGGCCACTGATCCTTCCTAGCAAGAAGACAACATAAGGTAGGTGTTGACAGCTCATGATGAGTGGTTGTCAGGGAGTAATCGGAAGTTAGTTAATTTTGTTGATGAGGAGATGATGTATAGCCAGAAGAGAATCCAGCTCAGTCTCCCAGAACTGTTCTGTCATATGGTTTGTTGGAGGGAATTGAACTGTATAAAAACAGAGGGATGTTTGACATGGAGGGACCTCTTGATGCCAGAGGGTCACAGAGCTTGGGCTCCAGCCCAATCCTGAATGGAATTTTATAGCCTGACACCCGGAGCCCTGCGAGCCTGAGTCAGCTGGCACAGGCCAGCTGTGAGTATTTTATTGCAGTGTAGACATACTCTTAGTTGAAAGATCTGGTAGCTGCTCCACTCATCATTGCCAGCACCATGGATCCTCATCTTTGCCCTCTGCCTTGGACAAATGGGAGTGCTTGGGGACACAGGACTTAACAAAGATCCACATGGCATTATTGGATTCATGGAGCCTGATTCATCACAGTTACTCTAGTTTCATGCTAGTGTAATACCATTGAAATCCAATTTTAAAACTTGCACATTTACTTTCTATTGTTTAAATGGAAGCTACATTTATGGGGTTAAAGTATTTACCAGATGCTACCATCAGTACTGCATTCCTGGTAAGCTTGTTTTAAACACAGGACAGTATTACTGCTTCCACGCTGCAGTTGCATTCACCCGAGGCACAAAGAGAATGGTGTCTCTGTAATATTTAATGATGCCTTTTTTCTTGGAGGACACAGATGAATGTTTTACTGAGGAACAGCACTGCATGTTGGTGTGCATCTTCTTCTTTGCAAAATGTGCTATTAGCCAGTTATTTTTCAAAGGCACCTACCATAATCTTTGCAGCATCTCACTAAACTTGATCAATAGCTTTCCATTAGTGCTATTAGATCCCAAGGGAGAAGAATGGCTTGCATGTGTTGAGTGGGATGCCAGATACAGAAGATGGCACAGCAGGGAACGCAACTGGTCATTTGCTATATACCACAGAACATTAAAGAAGAGGGATTCAACATGAATTTATAAATTGCTAAACATATTTATTAAGTTGCAGTGACTTACTTTCTCAGGGGCTTTCTCCTGCTTCTCCTAAATTCGGTGGAAGTTTTGTTGGTGACTTCAGTCAGAGTAGGAAAAAGGAGTTTGTAAAATGAGGGTGCCTAATGTTAGGTGTCTAGATCTATATTTAGGCACTTAAATCAATGGCTGAGTAGCACAACTTCCTATGAAGTCAATTGGGGTTATAGTGTGATCAGTACCTTTGAATGTCAAGCCACTGATTGCAGTATCTATCTAACTTTAAGCACTTTAAACCATAACACTTTGGCCAGTGTGCTCATATCTGACTATAGGGCCACAAGGGTTATCTTCCTTCCTTTCAGTGAGTAAAAGAAAAAAAAATCTGTCTAGGAAGATCTCCAATGGAGAAACACAAAGAATGACTCAGTGAGAGTAACTTGTGTTTTTAATATATTTAGGATGTAAAGAACTGCAGGAGAAAGAGAAGAGAAGAGAAGAAAAGAAGGAGGACTATTTCCTAGGCTTGATTCAGGTTGCTAGACACTAACTATTGAAAGTATATTATCCTTTTTTTTTATCGCATTATACATTTTTTAGGATTGAGTTCAGTAGAAAAAGTTCAAAAGCCCCTGTTGATTTGGCTTCAGAATCTGGGTAAACTGTTTGGCAGCAAACACAGCTGGGCTCTGGAATCTCATTTGCCCTAGTGGTGATGGAGAAAAGGACATAAAGATTTAGAAAGACAATAAATCTGACCCCACATACCAATGGATTCCATTTTACAAGGCCAGCAGTTAATCCAGCAATAGATTGAATTCATTTTCCCTGGTACCCACTGATAGCCAGCTGGGCTCCTGAGTGCTATATATTTTTAACATCCCTTTTACCGAAGTCAAGGTCTTCCTGTCTTTGTTCTATGGTGATATAGCTTATCATTCAACTTTTTCAATTATCTTTCTTTTCTTTTTTAAAGTAGAGCCTTTTTCTTTCTTCTCACTTATCTAGAAAGCACCATATCTTTTTTCTTGCCATTAAAGCACCATGCACACCAATAGAACTATGTAAATAATAAATGATAATGCAGTTTATGATCTAAATTGATGTGGCTTAGAAACCTTCTCCCTTGTTTTTCTACCACAAATCTATCCAAGCCTCCTTCATGATACTTTTAAACCAGGGGTTGGCGACCTCTGGCACATGGCTCACCAGGGTAAGTACCCTGGCAGGCTGGGCCAGTTTGTTTACCTGCCACATTGGCAGGTTCAGCCAATCATGGCTCCCACTGGCTGCAGTTCGCTGTCCCAGGCAAATGGGGGCGGCAGAAAGCGGCACAGGCAAGGGATGTGCTGGCCATGGCTTCCCACAGCCCCCATTGGCTTGGGATGGTGAACCACGGCCAGTGGGACCTGCGATTGGCTGAACCTGCCGATGCGGCAGGTAACCAAACTGGCCCAGCCTGCCAGGGTACTTACCCTGGCGAGCTACATGCCAGAGTTGCTGACCCCTGTTTTAGACCAACATTTTCAAAGATGAATGCCTAAAGTTAGACATCTAAATTTATATTTAGGAATGAAATGAAGTTACCTGAGAGGTTCTAGTCACTTATTTTGGTGCATAGATAGGATTTAGAGGCTTCTGGAGATGCTCAAATTTGAAACACGAACAATTTTTTTTGTGCACAACCTTGCCATCACATTGCCTGGGGAATGGAATTACCAATGAATTATGATTATAACATTAAATTGACCAGTTTATTCTGCTTGCATTATGGGGTATGTTTATTTCATGCACAAGCTGTGTGATGGAGTCTGATTTATACGAAAAGTGTATGTATTCTTCCCATTTCACATCAACACAATGGTCAGTTTTTGTAGATTAAAAAGCCACATGCTCTAGTTTGAAGAAAACATGCAATCTAAAGACATTTAGATCTTTTAAGAAATAAAACCCAGTTTTGGGTTGTTTTGTAGCTGTTTTTAAAAAACTGAAAACTACACATTACATTGCTATTTATTTATTGTAAAACATGCTTCTCAGAAAACTTTAAGAACTGTATGCTGACATTAGAGCTGTACTGTGCTTCTTTGAAACATGGGTATGTTTATATTTTAAGGACCTGATACACCAATGTACTTAAGCAACTGGGGCTTAAGCACATGCTCAATGTTAAGCATGTGCTTTAATTAGGGTGACCAGATAGCAACTGTGAAAAATCGGGATGAGGTGGAGAGCAACAGGTGCCTATATAAGAAAAAGCCCCTAATATCGGGACTGTCCCTATAAAATTGGGACATCTGGTCACCCTAGCTTGAATGCTTTGCTGAATACAGGCATAATAGCCAGATTCTGTTACACCTAATCCACCTAAGTAGAACCTTACGTTGGCTTCAGTAGGTTGATTTGCAGGATAAAGGGCTATTGAATATAAATAAGAGTGACAGAATCTAGGCTTAGAAATGGTATCAGATCTGTTCCACCGTGTATTTTTACATAGAACTCCTACTGAGATCAATGAGAATTCCACACAAAGAACGGGAGGTGGAGTATCACTTGACACTAAGAATTCACTGGTAAGGTTTCAGTATCTTAAAAGGACTGTTTTTAAAGGCCTTGATCCAATGGTGGAAAGACTCCCATGAACTTCAGTGGGAGTGGGATCACACCCTAAATCTACATGGACATGGAATTTGTACTGAAAGAGTCTTTCAGGATTACAGTTGACCAGAAGTGTGTTGAATCAGCCTCATGCAACACCACATGGTATTGTGTCAACAGAAGAAAGTGAATCCGGAGGAAAATTTCTGAGTATAAGTTAATGCTGACTTTAGCTGGATAAAACATGCTCTCTTCAACACGAGCAGCTGTGTAGTCACTAGAGAGCTGTCTGGTTACATGTGTTTTTTCACATCAATCAGCTTAACTAAATCAGAGATCCAAATGAACATTGTAGCACACAGGAACATTATGTGGATTTATGACAGTTGAAATACATAGTCCCTGGCAGACTTGGGGTCCATGAAGCAGTGAATGACATGATTTTAATCTGTGGTAGATATAATGTGGCTCCATTGTTCTTTAAGTTGTGTATAGAAAAACTGTACCCACTTACAGCTGAGAGAATAATTTATATTTTTTGGTTTGGTGGCCAAACCAGAAAATCTGAAAAAAATAAATAAAACCCAAACCCAACCTGCTTTGTTTTGAATCAAAACTGAATTATTTTGGCTTTTCTTGCCCAAACACAAAAATAGAAAAAAATTGTTTGGGTCAAATGAAACAGTTTGAATGTCATTTAGAAACAAAAATTTGTTTTGAAGTGAAATGTTGAAATAAAATATTGACTAGAAATGACATTTTGAAACAAGACTGTTCATCTGGAAATGAAATGCTGAACTGGTGCATTTAGAAAATGTTAAAATGAAATATTTCAAATTAAAAAAAAATCCTATTTTTTTTATTTGACCAAAACTATTTGCCAAATTCAACCTGAATTTGTGAATAATTTCAGTAACTGCAAAACTGCATTTTTTTGGTGAATTTACTATTCATTTCAAAATTTTGCCCAGCTCTATACCCAGGGTCTTCAGACAAATCTTTCGAAATTTCAGAAAGAGAAAAAAGGTATGGAAGAGAAATATATATATATCTATATTGGCCTTTTAAAGCCATATTTCTGAGATGAGCAAAACAAGTACAATAATTCTTTTAATTAGTTGATAACAACAGGCACGAGCAAACATAACAGAAGGGAAGTTCTATCAATCAAATATATGATAGAATAAAAACATTTGGTGTCAAGTGTATCATGGAAATGGGATCCATATCATACAGCAATGTTTCCCAAACTTGGGACACTGCTTGTTTAGGGAAAGCCCCTGGCGGGCCAGGACGGTTTGTTTACCTGGCATGTCCACAGGTCCAGCCGATCGCGGCTCCCACTGGCTACGGTTCACTGCTCCAGGCCAATGGGAGCTGCTGGAAGCCGCGACCAGTATGTCTATTGGCCCCACCCTACTGAGACCCACAACTCCAGCATCTGGACCCTCCCCATTGAGCTCCCCACACCCAGACCAGCTCCAGCCACCTTCACCTGCCCCCCCTGCAGAATCCCATTACAGTTGCACCCACAACTCCCCAATAAGCCTCTGTGCATCCAGATGTCCCCCATACCCGGATCCCACACTGAGTTGCCCGCACCCAGATTGCCCCACGCAGAACCTTTTCAACCCACACCTGGATGCCCCCACAATAAGCCCCTTCATACATGGATCCTGCCTTGCTGAGCCTGCTTGCCCACACCTGGTGCACCTGGCATGGAGGGGCAGGGTCCTAGGATGCTTGTGGGGCAGGCCTGGTCCTTGCGCTGTGTCAGGGTTGGGTGCAGCCTCATTGCTGAGTCCATGTCCCGGTAGGTGGGGATGTGGGGAGCGACACAGTGATTTTTAAAATATTATGCATAGAATTTTTATTTTTTTGTCGCAGAAATGCCCTCAGGAGTAAACTGTCACTGAAATCATTGGGTCTGGCTGAACTCACAATTCAGTTGGGTTTGGTCTCAGTGGAACTTAGAACACCATCAGAACTGCTTCAATTTGTACCAGGAATCATTGGAACACAGCAGAATTCCAGCTAGTCCCCCTTCCCAAAACATGTATCTGAATACATGCCTTATGTCATGTGGATCAGGAGGGAGCAGCATAGATACAGGTAGATTAGCTCTACAGTTTGGATTCACTCCCTGCCCCAGGCCACGAGAACCTTCACCTGTTCACTTAGACACCTTTATACCTCATTCGCGTCTCCTTTACAACTCTGGAGCAGCACAAAGGGGCTAGAGTGGAGGCCATGGTCAGGCTCCTAGTGTTCATACATGACAGGTCTTGCTAGGTTGCTGTCAGAAGTTAGGTCGGTGAGTACATAATACACTGTTTGAAATCATCCTAATTACCTGATGTTGAAAAGACTGAATGAGCACTCAATTGCTTTTAGGGAAAAAAGTCTGTGCAAGTCTCTGACAGCCTGAGGTATACAACATCATGATGTCTGTTGTATTTTGCTGCCACAAGCTTTTCCATTACATATTTTTGGCCCATATGTGTGATATGTGACATATTTGCTAAATTCTGTCAGGCATGATCCATCATGGAACAATCTTTCACGTTTTCAGTCAGGAATCTAGTCTTTCAGCATAAACACAAATGCACTTTAGCAAATGCTATTCTCTGTTAGGAAGATGACCAGTCTACCCTCTGGTAAGAAAATTGCTAGACAGCCCAGTGACTTAAATCTAGATAAAGGAGTTTAAAAACAAGTTACAGTACATTAGAATTAAAGTTTAAATCTAATACCCAGATATTGTGACGATGAGCACATTGAACGGCTGGACAGATAGATAAGTATTAGATGAAAAATGATCATGTGTTTCTGAAATGCAGCAGTGTGATCACCTTCTTTTGATTCATAACTAGAGGTACAAACCGAGATCTGTATTTATGAAAGGGTCAAAGTTTATAGAAGATCTGATGCTCTTATAGGGCTTAGACCAGGTGTTGGCAACCTCTGTCACATAGATCGCCAGGGTAAGCACCCTTCTGGGCCGGGCCAGTTTGTTTACTTGCCATGTCCACACTAGCCATGAAGACTGACTGGGATTCTAAGCCGCTGCCAGCCGAGGAGATGCCCAAGATGGAGTTATTGGTATGAAGTGATCAAGGGGATGTGTTAGGAGACGATGCCTGGACCCTTGATAGGAAGTTTACCAGTTCCATAGGGCCCTGGATAGGAACCTGGTGAAGTTGGGTGGGCCTGGGCTCCCCTATCTCCCCACTGCCTCAGTTGCCTCTAGGCGTGGCTACCGGGGCTCCAGCTATAGACTGAATGCTTGCTCTGACCCATTCGAGGGGCTACAGACTGATTTTTTGCTCTGCCCTGCCCAGAGGGTGAGTGCTCCTTAACTGCAATTGCCTGCTCCAGCCAAGAGTATGAGGGGCTATAGACTGAGTGTTTTCTCTGCCCCGCCCCGCGGGCTGCAGACCATTTGGTGGATCTGCCCCATCAAGGCTCCTGTATCCTGTGATCATGGTTGTCTGATTCTACAGGGAATCCCGACAAATGGGGGATGGCCCCCATGATCTGTGGTGGAGAATGCAGGAAATGGTTGGATCCTGTTAAGAGACTCAACAAGGGGAGAACTACATGATTAAACTCCACAGCCAGTATGGATAATGAAAAGATACTAAAGTGGCACTGGAAAACCAGCACAACAGTGACCCAACAAATGGAACAACAAGCCCAACCGCAGAAGCAAATGGCTGCGCAACAACATCAGATGGCCCAGTACCAAGAACAGCAGCAGTTGATCAGGAAGTTAGCAGCACAGCACCAAGTCCAACAGGTGTGCCTGGTTCAACAGATGGTGGTGCTCCTACAACCATCTGGGCTGCATGGTACGGCTAGGATGGACCAGGAAACAGAGAACACCTTGGCAGGGTTACCAGTGAGACTAGCTAAGATGTGGCCTGGGGATGACCCAGAGGCCTTCTTGGTCATGTTTGAGCGAGTCGCCGCTGTGGCTCACTGGCCACTGGAGCACTGGGCTACTGTCATAAACAGATAGCTAAGGGTTAATGTTTCTTTTACCTGTAAAGGGTTAACAAAGGGAACCAAACACCTGACCAGAGGTGTTTTTAAAAGCTCAGGGGAGGGAATTTGTTGGGTCTGTGTCTTTGTCTGTCTCTCAGCTATGAGAGGGGATCTTTCTATCTTCAAGCTTCTAATCTTCAGTTTCAAAGTTGTGAGTACAAAGGTAGCAAAACAATAGGCTTTTATATGTTTTGTTTTGTATTTACATGTGTGTAGTTTGCTGGAATGTTTAAATTGTATCTCTTTTTGAATAAGTCTGTTTATTCATATTTTTCTTTTAAGTAATAGCCCTGTGTATTGTCAACTTAATGCAGAGATCATATGTTCATGTGTTTTTTTCTTTCTTTTTTATATAAAGCTTTCTTTTTAAGACTTGTTTGAGTTTTTCTCTCTGGGTAGGCTAAGGAACGAAGGGGAGGGGAATTCTCTTTGTGTTAGATCTACGGAGGGTAAAGCTCTGCAGCACCAGGGAATTGGTGGGAGGGGGAAGAGAGAGAGAATCATTTCTGTTTCCTTGTATTTGGGGTTTGTCTCTTTGTGGAATAAAGGAGACATGCTTCTTGGTATTGTGATGTAAAGAGATTGCATCAGTACTCTCAGGTTAGCCCAGAGAGGAAAGTCTGGGTGGGAGAGAGAGGGGGGAGGGAAGTGGGTTATTTCCCTTTGTGGTAAGACTCAGGGCTTCTGAGTCTTGGGGTTCCCCAGGGAAGGGTTTGGGGAGACCAGAGGGAGCCAAAACCCTGGAATTTTTGGCTGGTGGCAGCGAGATCAAATCTGAGCTGGTAATTAAGCTTAGAGGGGTTCATGCAGGCACCCAGATTTCTGGACGCTAAGGTTCAGATTTGGGAATGCTTATGACAGCTACCCTAGTGGCCCCATACTTGACTGGGTCCACACAGACTGCCTACCAGAACCTAGACTCTACTGACACACTTGATTATGCCAAAGCTGCCATCTTGGACCAAACTTGGTTTAACCCTGAGACATTCTGACAGTGATTTTGATGAGAGAAACACCTGCCCTGGAGCTCGACCTCAGGCTCAGCAACTCCAGGATTACTGCTGGTGATGGTTGGACCCTGAGAAGCTGATAGGGACCCAAGTGATGGAGGCCATCATTTTGGAACAGTTTTCCTGGGGGGAAGTAGTGGGTCTGTCGACATCGTCCAAGGACACTTGCTGAAGTGGCATCTCTAATGGAAGATCACTTAGCTGCATAGGGTCCCAGGATATGGACACCTAAACCAGGGAGCCCTGGGAGCTGTAGGAGAGGACCACATGAGATACAGGACAAATTTGAAGAAGGGGGACCCCAGATTATATCTGGGCAGTGTGTACTAGCCCCAAACCTGGGAACTGCATGGAACCCCAACATGAAACCCTGAGGGTTAAAACCCCACCTGGTAGGCCTGCACGCACATGACAGAACTCCATAACAGAAACAATGAGGGACAGATGTTACATGACTCAGTTGCTCCTTTATGGATTGTAACTATGGACAAGCCTGGGTGGCAGCTTCATGGGCCTGGAAGAGAGTCCTGCCCAAACTTCTGATCATTATGTGGGTCAATGGCACCCCCATAACAGGTCTGATTGACTCAGGGTGCACCTAGACATTGTATGGTCCAACCTAGTGAAGGCACTGGGCAGATAGAGACTCCTATATATCACAAGTTCATCCATAACCTGGAGTAAACCTGGAGGTTGGCTATCATGAGGAAACATGCTGGGTCGGCCTGGCTGAGATACTCGCATACCCCGTTGTCCTGGGATGTGACTGGAGATGGTTTGAGGAGGTTATGCACTAATGGGGAAACTGACTGCAGGCAGAAATGAACCCAAGACTATGGCCGAGGGGGCTCCTAAGCCAAAGAGAGGATGAAGGGCCAGAGAGAGAGCCCCTGACCACCTGGAAGGCCCTGGACCATGCTCCATAGAGACAGAAGTGTTAGAGGAAGCTGGACACAAGTGGCTGATGCCCGATGGAGATTTCATGAGGGAACAGAGAGTTGTGCATGGGAACAAGTGATCAACAGGGAGGAGGAGGGGGGACACCAACCAATGGGTACCACAAAGGCCCCACTTCAAGATCTACAATGACTGCCTATACCAGGTGACCAAGGATTCACAAACCCAAGAAGTATTCCAACATCTGCTGGTACCCCGGAGTTCCAACGGGGCCTGCTACATCTAGCTCACTCAGTGCCCTGGGACGGACACCTGGAGTGGGAGAAGACTTTACAGCAGGTGGCCCTTAGATTTTTCTGTCCTAGCATCAGGACCGGTGCTAGGGTTTTGAGCGCCCTAGGCGGATAACTATTTCACCGCCCCGCGTGCTGGTCCCGCGGCTCGGGTGGAGCTGCCGCAGTGGTGCCTGCGGGCGGTCCACCGGAGCCACGTGAGCAGCTGACCATCCTCAGGCACCACTGTGGCAGCTCCATGGGAGCTGCCTGCTGCCCCCTCCGGCAGCACCCTGACCCAGGGGGCTCCTGGGCTGCCGGCTGCCGTGGCGGCGCCCTGACCCAAGGGGCTCCTGGGCTGCCGGCTGCTGTGGCGGCGCCCTGACCCAGGGGACATCCTGGACTGCCAGCTGCCGCTGCGGCGGCCTGACCCAGGGTCAGAGTGCCTCCACGGCAGCCAGCAGCCCAGGGTTTCCCTGGGTCAGGGGACCCCTTGGGCAGCCGGCTGCCATGGCGGCGCCCTGACCCAGGGGACATCCTGGGCTGCTGGCTCCCGCCAGCAGCTCAGACTCCTTCTCTGTTCTAGCAGCAGGGCTGCTCAACCATTTTAAAAAAATTTGGAGGTGCTTTTCAGTGCCCCCAAATCTTGGCGCCCTAGGCAACCTCCTAGTTTGCCTAAATGGTTGCACCGGCCCTGCCAGCATTCACAAGAAAGTGAGTTACTTTGTGTCTCCTGTCTGGAATGCCAACGCGCTGGCCCTAAAGGAATACCCAAGCCACCCCTGACCCTCTCCCCGTGGTCGGAGTGCCTTTTGAAAGGATCAGTATGGACCTGGTGGGAGCCTTAGAGAAAAGCAGGTCAGGATTCTGTAGATAAATCTCTGCATAAAGCATCTTCACGTAACTTTCATACGACTTTGTATTATGCCTCTATTTTCATACAACTTTGTATCAGATCCTTATATAGAAAACTTTGTATTGAGCCTTGGTATAATGTTAAAAAAAGTCTTTTTGCTAGGAGTTGAATAAGATCTCTTCCCCTTTTAATCAATTGCCCTGTTGAATGAACAAGGTGTGAATGAGTAAAGCGTGGAAAGCAAGCACCTCCAAACAGCAGCAACAGTTGGAGAGGGGATGGAAGCCAGACCCAAGAACAATAAAACTTGTCAAGTGTTCTCACTAAAGAAGATCAGACATATTGATGGCCTTGGGGGTTAAGAGCAAGCACCTTCTTTTGAAAATATCCTGTTTGAACAGCATTGGGACAACACTCAGAAAGAAGCAGCAGAAGGACCAATGGACAGAGATACAGATTTTGAATCTGATATAGATTTGCATGAGAGGGAAGCTGCTATAAATGTGACATGTCTTGCAGAGGGACCCTGGATCTCATCTTATCAACATGGGAGCATCGATCCAGATCGACAGAAGGCCGGCTCCACCCCTCCCCCATCTAACTCACCTGGCCAGTGAAGTTAAGGGGAGTAACTAGTTGGTAACAACAACAAGACGGAGTGTGATTGCATGTGTGTGTGAGTGCATGAGTGTAATATATCTCATATGCATATGATACTATGTTGATTGATACATGTATTACCAATAAATGTGGCACTTTGCCTTATTTCCCCTGAAAAGATCCTGTGCAGTAGTTTAACAATTCTGCCACATACACCAAAGCTATCCAGCTGCGTTTGATGACTGCAACTGTCATAGCATCAGAAGGTGCGAGACTATCATTGGACACTGCTCAGGAAGATGTGGGGTGTCATCTGGGAAGAAGTTGAGGTGACGCTGGCCCTGGGGGTCATAGAAGAATCTCGCAGTGAGTGGAGGTGCCCCATCGTCTTGGTTCCAAAACCTGATGGCTCCATGATTTTCTGCATAGACTTTTGGAAAGTCAGTGTGATCTCCCAATTCGACACCTACTGTAGGCCTTAGGTAGAGGAGCTCAGACTAGGGAATGCTGAGTTTATAGCTACACTGGATCTGATGAAAGAGTACTTACAAATTCCCCCAACCCCAACCCATCCTATCCCAGGAGCAGGATGGGGAAGAACAGCCATTACTCTACCTAGGTAGAAAGTTATTTAACCATGAGACAAGATATTCAATGGAGAAGGAGGCACTGGCAGTGAAATGGGCCATTGAAGCCCCACATTATTATCTGCTGGGGAACCTATTCCAGCTCCAGATCTATGGCCCCTTCAATGGATCCACTCTATGAAGGGTGCTAATGCCAGGTTTATGAAGTGGTACCTCTCCCTGCAGCCCTATGAGTCTGAGGTACTTCACCGCCCAGCCGAATGCTGACTTCTTTTCCCGAGTGGGAGGGGAGGAACACGAGGGAGGTTCTCACTTGAGGGAGAAGGTGATGTGGTGTTTAGATGTGCTTGTAATTATTAGAACCAGGAGCACTGGCTGTTGGGAGTCTGAAGGACACGAAACAGGAAGGAGGGAGAAGGAGTTGAGGAGGCTGAGTGAGAGTTACAGAGGGTGAAGCAGCAGCTTGGTACAGAGGTTTCCACTGTAAAAATAAAGTCTTGTTGAAGTTGTTAGTACCTTGCTTGGTTGATACAACAGGTGTGTGACGAGGTGTATCAACCCCCCTCTTGCCCTTGCTGCTCCAGGTAGTAGAAACAGATAAAAGGAGGCAGCCCAGTCAGTCAGAGCTGGCAGAGCAGGAGGAAGGATGTGTGCTGCAGTCTCCTGCAGAGGAACTGTAGACTATCCAGGCTGTAGGTACAGTGGACCTGGACTATACTGTGGATGACCAGCCAACTGTAGAGACCAAATGGGATGCCAAGCTGCTGTCAGCTGAGGAGATGCCAGAGATGGGCTTTTTGGTAGGAAGTGACCCAGGGGATGTGTTAGGAGTCAATGTCTGAATCCTTAATCAGGAATTTACTGGCTTCATAGGGCCCTGGGTCGGAACTCAGTGGAGTATGATGGTCCTGGGTTCCCCTAATCCCCCACCCCACACTTGCCACTAGGCATTACTACCAGGAGCTCCAGCTATAGACTGTAATAAGTTCATTTACTCTGCCCCTCCCCAGGGGCTCAGACTGTTTGTTTGCTCTGCCCTGTTCTGAGGGTCAGAGCTCTCCCAACTGCTATTGTCTGCCCAGCCAGAAGGCTCAGTGACCATAGACCGAGTGTTTGCCTTGCTCTGTCCCACTCCAGGGGCTACAGACCACTTGGTTGCCCTGCCCCTTTGGAGTTCTGGGTCCCCTGATTGTGATTGCTTGACTCAACAAGGAATCTGGACAAACATGCTACAGGGTTTATCAACCCCGCACTGGGCAAACAAGGGCGACTCCACTCAACACGTTGAGACCCTGTGACAGGGTCTGACTTTCTTAGTATGCCTTTTCATACTTCCCCCCACTCACAGTGTTATAGGTTCATAGATTCATAGATTCTAGGACTGGAAGGGACCTCGAGAGGTCATCGAGTCCAGTCCCCTGCCCTCATGGCTGGACCAAATACTGTCTAGACCATCCCTGATAGACATTTATCTAACCTACTCTTAAATATCTCCAGAGATGGAGATTCCACAACCTCCCTAGGCATTTAAAATTCCAAGTTCTACACCACCCTGCACACTTAGGGACTCTTTCTCGCTAATGTCCAACTAACCACCGCCTTGCTGCATTAAGCCCATTGCTTCTTGCTCTCTGTCCTTAGAGGCTAAGGTGAACAAGTTTCTTCCCCCTTCCTCCTGATGACACCCCTTCTTAGAATACTAAAACTGTATCATGTCCCTCTCTAGTCTTCTCTTTCCATATAACAACCCAAGTCTTCAGCTTCCTTCATAGGTATGTTCTCAGACCTTTATCCACTCTCCGTGCTCTTGCTCTGGATCCTCCCATTTCTCGACACTTTTTCCGAAATGCCACGAACCTGGCACACAATATCCGAGCTGAGGCCTGACCACAGCAGAGTAGCAGCAAGAAATGACTTCTCTTGTCTTGCTCAAACGCACACCTGTAATGCGCACCACGCATCACAGTTGCCTTTTGCATACAAGCATCATCACGTTGGACCCTCATATTTAGTTTGTGGTCCCACTCGTCCACCATCTCCTCAATCCTTTCTGCATATCCTTCCTGACACGTTCTTTCCATTTTGCATGTCGCTGACACACTGCACTTTCCGCTTCCTAATGCACGCATTTTGATCTCTGTCTCTCTCGTCTCAATTCATCCCTCTTCCTCGACGCATTCCTATCCTTTCCAGCATCAATGCTTGATTATGAGCCTGTCCTCGCAAAAGCATCCCCCCATTTGGTATCATTGAAAACTAATAAGAAATTTTCTATGCCAATATCTAAGTCGTTGATGAGATATTGCAAGAGCCAGTTCCAAAGAGCCCCTGTTGGAACCCACTTGTTAACATCTTCCCAGCAGCGCACTTTCCGGACACCATTACACTACTCCTCTAAGTATGCGGTTTCCATGACTGTCCACCACCCACCCTTATTGTAGCGCATCTAAATTGTTATTTGCCTAGTTTATGATAAGGAATATCATGCGAGGACCGTCCGCACTCAACTGCCTTCAACATCTAGGACCACACTCACACTTCCTGGTTCTCTCCAATCCACTAAGGAATATCACTATCAGACAAGCTATCAGATTGCGTTGACATGGTTTTCTTTACGAAACCATGCTGGCTATTCCTATCACCTTACCTACCTACCAGCTGTTTGCAGATGAATTCCTTAATAGTTTGCTCATCATTCTCCTGCGCAAGAAGGTAAACTAACTGGTTCTGTAGTTCCTGGGTCTTGTTTTTATTTCCCTTTTTATTAGATGGGCCCTTTTCAGTCTTCTGGATCTCTCCCATCTCGATGATTTTCCAAAGATAATGCTAGAGCTCAGGATACCTTCTACACTTAACTCCTCGAGCTATTCTCAGAGCATTCATCAGCCCTGGTGACCCTGCGGCACTCTCACACTCTTCTAAGTGATTTTTAACTTGTTCTTCTCTTTATTTTATCTTCTAACAACCTACCTCCCTCTCCCCCATAGCAGTCATTATGTAGTCACTCCTTCAGACTCTCGGTGAAGACTGAAAAAATAATAAGTCATTTAACACGCATCTCTGCCATTTTCCAGTTTCTGTTACTGGTTCTCCCCTCATGCGCGTGCGCCGGCCTACAGTGCCCATTGTGCGTAAGAACGCATAAATGAAATTGTTTTTTGTTCACCCTTATTCAATTGCTACACCTTCTGTTCACCATCACTAACACTTCCTGCATTGTAACTTCTGTTCATGTGTTGCCATATTGTAATCAACCGCATTTGTAAAACACTCACTTCAACTTCTTGTAAAAGCATCCTCCAACCTTCATTTGCAAACCTGCTGGAATCCTTAATTAGTCTACGTCCGTTAAGATATGTGTGATGAGCGCATGTATGGATGATAAATCAACCTCCCAGCCCCCAGCTTCCTGATGAGGTGAAGTTCACTACCAAGGTGAAGAACTAGACGAACACTGAAAGCAAAGTTAAAAGCATCCCCACGCCAAAAAAAAAGGACAAAAGAACAACAGAAGAAGATCAAAGCCAAGGTTCAAGCTGAAGTCCGCCTGCAATGGACGGTGATCAATCCAAACCAACAGGCAGTGTGAACACAGGCAAACCTATAGACTTGATCCAAACTAACACAGCCTCGTAAAAAAGAAGGGTGAGATAAGAGACTTATGGGTACGCACGATTCGCTGCTAACAGGAGCCAGCCCACCTGCTGACTCACATTTAACAACAGAGAATGAAAGACGAAAACTCCCATGAACCTAACATACGGGACACAATCCCTCACCTAAAGCTCGCGCACTCTGACGACGAGGCTTTGAGTCTATGTTCTGCTGCCAGCCTCGCAGGGCATCAGTGTGCACCTGACCGTGACGCTCTCACTCTTGTACAGAGTACTGGCCAGTATTCTGTCACAAGCAACTTTAGGCTGGTAACTATATATCTACACGGAACTTGTATTGAATGATTGTCAGTGATGGATAGTACTCTTATCCATATATCTAGGAAAAGTAACAAACAACCATGTCTGCTGCTATCTTTTATTTATTATGGTATTCTCACGATAAATGTGCACATGTCTGTCCCCTTTAAGACTCGCTCATTTTTATTGGCTATAAGCATTGTGGACTGCTCTGGAGAGCATGCGCAACTTCGCGCACGCACGGCACGCGTCAACCAGAAAAGCCCAGTGAAATTTTGCATTTTCAGTTTCCTGTTTGCCAGCGTGAAGCTCTATCCGCACTCGTGGTGCTATGCATCCAAATCCAAAAAAAGCTCCAGCAATGGAACCGTACAGGGAATACTGGATCTGATCACTGTACTGGGAACAAATCTGTTCTATCATGATCTGCCGTTAAGAAGCTCAATCGCCAAGCGTTTGAAAAAAATCTTCCAGGCCTTCACACAGTGTGGCGTGACAACGGATCACCAGGAAGCCAAAGAATCAACATGGACGCTCATTGGAGGGAGGGATGGGAGGCGGTACTGAGGACTTCGCATTCCCACCGTCCACGCATCTCCGAAAAGTATTTGCATTCTGGTCTTTGAGCTCCCAGTGCGTGTAGGTTCAAACACATGATCCAGCTAGGTTCAAGGGTATAGCTCGTCACATTACTCCCTTCCCCCACCATGAAAGAAAAGGGAAAGAAATCATTCTTGACTTTTTTCAAATGTCACTATGTCTATTGAATGCTGTGGATCACGACACCAGCTCCAATGCATGAAGAGCAGATCCCGTCCTCTCCCCTCCTGTGGCAGACGGCACAATATGATGCTATCTGTTGTCACCATCAGCCCGTGAGTGCTCCTGCTGACCTCAGGTGAGGCTGGCTG
This sequence comes from Chelonoidis abingdonii, assembly GCF_003597395.2. NCBI lineage: Eukaryota > Metazoa > Chordata > Testudines > Testudinidae > Chelonoidis > Chelonoidis abingdonii. The sequence goes on along the minus strand of NC_133769.1, from coordinate 308,434,623 downwards.
GGGGTGCTGGTAAAATAGGAATGATTCCTGGTCATTCCCAGTGAATGTACAGAACGGCTGGTAACCGTCTTCATCAAGCAACTGGGGCGCTGACGCCCATCAGCCCCCTCCCTTTCCTGTGTAAAGAAAGATCCTGTACTGCCTGACTATCATAGCAGTGGATTTGGCCTCCCTCCCCCGCACTGCTTAATGTTCGTGCCTGGACTGTCATAGCCTGAGCGCAGCCTCCCCTCCATTTTTCTCACTAACAAGTCAGTTTTCTTATTCCTGCATTCTTTAATACTTCATGACGACAAATGGAGGGAAGTGCCATGGTACCAGGAGGTTGGGGGAGGAGGGAAGCAATGAGTGGGTGTTTGCAGGGCACCCGCTGAATGGCATGTAGCTCATATTTCTGTGGGATCTGATACAGATCACCTGTGCTCTGTGGTACACTGGTTCTCTAGTACACTTGGCCCATACTCCGGCAGGACTGACTCTATTTTTGAAACCAAAGGAGGAATTACTTGGGGCGAGTCCCATTCCCAGTTTTGCCTTTGCGCCCCTGGCGCCAACCTCAGCAGGGCTCCACGATAGCCTCACCGCCACACACTCACCACCCGCACACACGCACACGCACTACACCTCGCTCACTCCACTCACACTTCACAGCCAGCCCAAGAGATGGTACAGAATGACTGATAACTGTCCTCTGTTATATGCAAAGCAAACTATGCTCCCCGCGCTCGTCACTCGCTCGCAGTATCGGCCTCTGTTCGCGGCATGCCAGTACACATCTGGTGATGTAAAAAAAAAAAAGCTCGCACACGGTCATGGGTTGCGTGCTATGCGCCTCACGCCCCGCAAACTCACGCGCACACACAAGGCGCGGAATGATTGTCTGCCGTTGCTTTCCCGGAGGAAGGAATGACTGATTACATTTACCCAGAACCACCCGCGACAATGATTTTGCCCCATCAGCCACTGGGCTCTCAACCCAGAATTCTAAGGGGTGGGGGAGACTGTGGGAACTATGGGATAGCTACGGAATAGCTACCCACAGTGCAACGCTCCTGAAATCGACGCTAGCCTCAGATCATGGACTCACACTGCGGAATTCATGTGCTTAGTGTGGCCGTGTGCACTCGACTTTATACAATCTGTTTTATAAAACCAGTTTATGTAAAATCGGAATAATCCTGTAGTGTAGACGTACCCTATGATTTCATGATCACTTTCACCCAAGCTGCCTTCTACTTTCAAATTCTCAACGAGTTCCTCCCTATTTGTTAAAATCAAGTCTAGAACAGCTTCCCCCCCAGTAGCTTTTTTTTTATCTCCATGTCTTTCTTCTTTGGCCTAGGTGTTTTTCAGTTTTTCTCTATTTTATCCGTCTTTGTGGCCTTATTCATTTGATCTGTCTCCCTGACTCACTTGTTTTTCCATACTGTTATCTAGAGATAGCTGCTACCCACACAGTTTCTGTTTACCCAGTTTCTTACATGGGATTCCAATACTTTGATTCTCTTAACACTTTGTTGGCAACTTCTTACCTGTATTCAGTCTGGTTTTCTAGAGATTTCTCAGTAAATGACCATATGTTTTTAAGTACCTTCCATGCTATTGTTGTATTGGACATTGACTATCATATAGATTTGTCAGGGTTTTGCTGAGAAGTAATGTGGCTAAGAGGCTAAGATTTCGTTCTGCCATACTGACGACATGGGTTTTATTTATAGTATAGTTCATCTTTAAATAAGTCAGAGTACATTTATATCCTATTTCTGGTGATTTTTACTTTTTTATCCTATTTAAGATAACAGTAATCATTGCTAAATGTAAGAGATTTAAGAAGCTCAATCTTTTATTTGTAAAAACGAAGACGAAGAGGTGACCTGATCATAGTCATAAGTACATATACAAGGAGAAGATTACTGATAGAAGAGGGCTGTTTAATCTAGCAGACAAAGGCACAGCAAGGTCAAACAGCAGGAAGCTAGACAAATTCAAACTGCAAATAAGGTGCATATTTAACCCAGTGAGGTTAAGTAATTAATGGAATAACTTCTTGGGGATGGGGTGGATTCAAAGTATTTCAAAAATCAAGATTAAATGTCTTTCTAAAAGATACTCTGTGGTTCAACCAGAAGCTATTAGACTTGACACAAGGAGTACTGGGTGAAATTCTATGGCCTGTGGTCTGCAGGAGATCTTAATGTTCCATTCTGGCCTTAAAACCTATGAATCTAACATCTGAGCATCAGGCAACAGAAACCGTTTCTAAATCCATAATCCCTGGCATTGAGGACCTAGCTACCAAAAATAAACCCAGCAACAACAGAATGTAGTATATAATATACTTAACATTGCTAAGCTGTTTAACCAAATACAAGAAAAATGTAATAAATTAATTGAAGTACATAATATGAAGGCAAGAGCAAAATTGTGTTGGTAGAGAAATTTGTACTATTTATGGGAGTTGTGTAAAGTAATATAACCATTTCATTAGGGGATATTAAAAAAGGAAAGTAGCCTAACTTTATTAGTAATGAATTTTTAGCTAAGTGGTATTGTCCTTAGTGTTAACAAAAACAGTGGTACACAGGAAGAGTGTTAAATTGTGTGGATCGATTCCCTTTTGGTACCATTCATAATCTGGGGTCAGTGGCACCTCATCCTAATCAAGGCAAATTATTCAAAACAATTTTGCTCACTGTTTGGTTCCATATATACCAATATATGATCCTGACACAACAATATTTAACAAGTTAGCTAATATCCATTCAGTAGATTATCTGGAAGACATCATCTACAAGGAACAGCCGGATCTACCTCGGCTACTGGTGTATCATGTAGCAATGCAAATCTAAAGAGCACTGCAAGTGGCTTGTTGTGCTAAAAACAGTTCTAACATCATAACATCAGTGGCCACAATGATTTGTTCCAGTACAAAGAGACAGAGAAGCTAGCTGCTCCTGTCTCCTGCCTGGTGAAGCTTACCACATGATGACAGACAGCAGTAAGGGTAACCTATAATATGAGTGGACAGTACTGTGTAGTAACCAATTACAAGTGAGATCTCCATATGTAAATTTCTAGTAATGTCACTACTCCTATTTTCTGTTTTCCTCCTGATGTAGGGTAGCACTGTGGGATACATTATAATTAATGCCTACCCCAGTTTTTCTACATGAATCTATTGTCCAAAGGGAGTCCAATGTCAGGGTGAAGTTGAAGCTTACTTACCAGGTTTTAATGTATGTATTAACCCACTTACTTTAAATTTAACAACATTACTGGATTGGAAAGACACACGTTAGTCAACTTAGCAATGACTTGCAGAAGGCAAAACTAGCCTTAAATGCCACAACGAGAAATTAAAATACAGATTTCCCACACTTGGACATAAGTTTCATTTGAAGCTTTGCTTGTGTTACAAGGCGCATTAATTTTAGCTATGTTAATTATGTAGTGCTGCTCATACAGTTTGGTAAAACACTTTAAATTACATATAAAGGTCCTGTCACCGGGGCCACTGCTGCTCCTCAGCTCCAAGTATTCACTGCCACCCCCAGTCTCAGTCAAGGAGATTTATTATTTTATAACAAACAAAGAAACAGAATGCAGTCTTTAGCCAATACCTGGCCCCCAGACTTCAGGGCCACTCTTCCCGGGAGTCTCTGGCACACCAGGTCCTGGCAGCTTCCTTGCCTCTGCTAGCTCTGCTCCACTCTTGGAGCTGCAGTTATAGGGTTGCTTCTTAGGGCCCCTGGCCCCCTTGCTCCTGGGACCCACCACATGAATTAGCTCCACTCCAGTGTGGCTTTTGCTGCCCAGGGTTCAGCCTATCTCAGTTCTTCCTCTTCAGCTGCCTACTAGCTGTACTTTATAGGCCCAGGTGTAACCAGCCCCCTTTAACTACCTGGATTAGGTTCATCTCTCGTGCTCTAGTCCAGGAGAGCTGGGCTCAGTCTATCCACAGAGACCAGTTACCTTGTGACAGGCCCTCATCGCTGCTCCATATATTAGTCTGGCAAAGGTGTCTCTTTAGCTATAATAATTATCAAGATGACAAGGTGGGGTCCTGTTGACTAATATATGTTGGTTATCATATATACATATCATATTAATATGTATTATCCATACCATATGTATATTAGCATGCATTAAGCACAAATATTATAGCACAACATATAGCCTATACATTGGCCTATGACTTCTATATAATCCAGCTCACGTATGCTAAGTAGCCAATAATCCCTTGCATTCACTAAAAGAAGTTTTGGCCTGAGCAAAAAAGGAAGCTGTCAAGGTCAGGACAGATGTACGCTTTAAAATAGAAACAGAAAGGGAGTTACTCTCACAGGCCTGTATAAGAATGTCCCAAAGGAAAAGAACAAGATATATAATTGTTCTATGCTAGTACAAACCTAGGGGGGGCCTTCATGCCCTTTGGCACCTGAAATGCATATGTTCAGATCAAGGAGATAACATGTACCCTGAGGTACCAGAAGAACAAGGTAGAAAGCTAGATTTAACCAACTGATTTCAGATGACGCACTCAGTACCTTTTACTGTAAACAGGTAGGATGGCTTTAGGAGTACACCTTCTGTGGAAGGTGAAGGGAACAATGCTGCATAGTATGGCGTCCCAGAGATTGCTATCATATAGAACCTTTTTTTCTGTATGATATTATTATTACTATTGTGTTATAATAAGAAACTGCATGGACGTTGGTTTGTTTTGAAATATTCTCAAGAGGCCAAATAACCGAAGTGTAACCAAGTAATTGACTACACATTGCCTACAAATTGACAATTTATCAACAATCTGTATATTAGAAACCTGGCTTCTGTTTCTCAGCTCTGCAAGTCTGATATTATGTAATACTTCAGATATTCTTATGTAAAATTTAAGCTTACAACTTGACTAAATCTGCCTCGGTCATCTTGGAGACAGCAAAAGATATCTGTCTGACCCCAGGATTCTGCCTTTACCACATTTCAAGTTACTGTTCCAACCTACTGAGCTTGTCTAAAATCTGCCAGAAGAAAATTAATAGAAAAACTACCTATTTTCCCCCAATATTATTCTCAAAAATGGTTGTTCTGTTTTTGCTGAATCTTTAAAAAATGAAATGAACCTGAGGCAGTGACAGAGCAAGAAAAATTTCATCCCAGATGGTTAAAAGTTTGGCAAAATTATAAGCAATTGAAAATGAGGCCTCTGCAATGGGAAATGCTAGGTAGCTGAATCAGTGCCTCCTATATCATAGGGTTACATTCCTCCTTGGTGTAACTTCACTGAAATTGAGGTTGAATTAGGTTCATAAGATCTGGAGAGTATAGGGTTGGGCTCATAATGACTACAGCCGTAACCATAACATTTCCTTAGGGAGCTAGTGAAAATTCAAGTTGTAATGTGGGTACTTTTCTAAGAGAAGTTTCTTTTCTCCAGAGCCTCCTGGGGCTGCTGAGCCACTCTGTTTTCTTTTAACTCTATTGTTTCAGTTGTTACAAGGTTTGAAAACTGGCCTGGTAATTCATTCTGAACAGTAACATGATTTGCTGAAGGACAGCTGTGGGGGACATTGAGCCAGCCTGTTCTACTGGAATTCTGCATATCAGAGGGTGACATTCAGCCTATCCCATACCAAGATTCTCAGGTGCTCCAGTAACCACTCAGATAAATCAGAAAAAAAAGTCATAGTCCCACTGACCATGCCCCCATTCCACCCTGATTATATGTCTTCCTGTTGTATGCATAATTCCAGTAGAATAGCTAGTTCAGTGTCACCTGCAGGTGCCATTATGCAAAACACATTACTGGTCAGTGTGGATCATCATGCTCATTATTTGACTGGAAGCATGTATATTCCATGGTCTACAGGTAAAGTCAAAATCCTGCACAAACAACAATAATGTACTTTGTAGCTGAATATATATATTAAAAGGGTGGGGGATTTCTTCATTTAGCTTAAATAGTGTGTATGTGTAGGGGATGGTGGTGGTGGAAAGTAGTGGGGAGGGAGTTTTCTTTTCACCAGTCTCTATAATCTCTTCAGCAGAGATTGAAACTGAGGATGAAGTCAATGAGACTACTCATGTGAGTAGATTTTCACTTATTCTAGTCTATTCTGGTTCTTAGCCCTTCTCACTGTAGTATCAGAATGCTTTCTGGCAGTGCATTAAGTGATGTGATTAATGTCTGTCACACATGGTTCATTCCTTTTTCCCTCCACTTTCCAGAGGGAAATTGTGGGGAGGGGTTTAAAATGTCATCTTTAAACTAAATGATTTAGTATGTTATATGTACATGTACTATGTGTTTGTATTGGAAAGGCTGAAGGAATGCACTTTGCATTTGGAGTAGAAGGTAGTGATGGAGTAGAAGGTAGAAGGATGGTTCCTGTGAGAGTTTGTTTTACATTCTCCGACTGCCTCTAAGAACGCTCTATTTCTTGCACAGATGAGCTTTAACCTTGCTGTAGAAAAATGGGAGAAAGGGATTCACAATCTGATCCTTTCATCTTTGTGGCATGTAGAGATGTTGTGAAATATCCTGTTTGGTATATTCATTTCTGAAGTATAGAGTAGTGGGTTTAGTTCTACGCATGTCACATCCCTTGCCCAGCTTAGCTGTTTCAATTTCTTCTTGCTTGTGGTAGCTTGTTGAAGACGATCTGTAAGATGACCTATTTCCCTTGATACCAACTTGAAGAAGAGGGAATGCATAGCTTGGGGAGAATACCGCTGGCAAGAGGTCACTAATGCTTCTTGTGCCAATGAACACATTGTACTTTAGCTTACCTACCCAATGCATGCTGGAGAAGAGCCTTTTTCTAGTCAGAAGGTCAGAACTTACGCTGCTGCTGTTACAATTGCTTCTCTGGGTTCTGTTTCCGGATCATCAAGATAGCCTTGCGGATGGTTCTCAAAACAAGTGGAAATACTGAGAACCATGGAACTGAGGTTGTATGGCACCATTAGGGTGAAACTTGTGCCACTCCACAAGGGACAGCAAGATGATAATGGTAGCAGTTTGCCTGAAGTATATGAAATGATATAAGCAGCCTAGAGTCTTCAGTGTGATAAAGGTGGTATTTATATTCACAAGCCATATGCACACCTGTAGGGGTGACAGGTCCTTCCTAGGCATCATCATTATCATCCTCACCACCATTATTATTATCTTACACTTTAAATTATTTGTACTGCAACTCCCTAAGTCCCCAAAAGTCATATCCCCATTTTACAAATGTGGAAAAGGAGGCACAGAGAGGTTAACCACTGTGGCAAAGTACCTGCCTCTCCTTTTGTTAGCTCAGTCCTTCTTAGCCTCGGAGACACAGGCTTGGGCAAAGTAAAAGAAAAAAAAACCCTTCCCAATCTCACAGGGTCTGGCTGATCCCTTCTCAGCCAGCCCCTTGCTCTAGTTTCCTCTCCTTCTGGGGAGGATGCAATCTGCCTTGAAAGAAGGGTCTCAGAGTTCAGCTGCCCCTACTTGCTGGCAGCTACTCTGCTTCTCTCTTTCTTCCTCCCCCTGCTTCCCTGCCAAGGAGGTTTTAAAAAGGTCTCCAGCAGTTGGGGCCAGCTGAACCTAATTAGTTCCCCGCTAACCCCTGTCCCAGCTGAACCTTATTCCTCCAGGGCCAAGCCTTCCGGGACCAATTACTACCCCTCTCCTGGTAGCTAATTGTCCTGAGATTGCCACACCATGTTATTCAAAGCCACATAGTGAGTCAGTGAAAGAGACAGAAAATGACACTAGGAATCCTGAAGCCTGAGCTCACCACTATTTCACACTACTAAACAAATTATGGCTAATATATGTAGATGATGGCTATTAGCTTATGCTCACTCTTTCCTAATTGTTCCCTGACTATTATCCTTGTGAGTAGACTTATCTCTATAATGCAGTACCCCTAATGCTTTGATAACTCCATCCTGGCTCCTTTCTCAAGATGGTTTGCACATCATATCCATTATGTACCTTACCCATTAGTATGCCATCTACCTTTGCTATGTCCCAAGTTATTGATGAGCAGTTTATTCTTCCTTCTTTAAAGGCATTTTCATTTTTGCTTCTCACCTCCTTATCCACTTCCCTAGTCCAACATGTAGCATATTTCTATTACACATTTATTTGTTTTCTAGCAATGGAGAGTCCTTTTTATTCTCCTTTTCTCAGATTTGTCTTCTCCCTTGCTTTTTCATGCTGTACAAAGGTATTTCGCTCCCTGCTTTCACTCCCGCTTCTTTTAACTAGCTAGTTATTTCTTTTTCTTAAGTGTCCTCTCATTTGGAATTAATTTGCACACTCCTAGCATGTTTCATTATAGCCTGTGACAATATTGTCATTGTTCCATGCATGCACTTACAGTTCCTCTATTAATGCTCTTCATGCATTTTAATGCCTCCTAACAAAGTGTACCAGTTATCTTCCATGCTGTCTTTCCTGATCTTCATATAGCCCTCCTGCCTACTGTCTTCATCTCTCTGCGGGTCATCTGTTTTCCTTTGCTTTGGCACAGTTAACAGACCAAGACTGGATGACCAAGTGCTCTCAGTTTGCTTAATTTTAACAGATAGCATTATTTTCCTAGTCCCTTGAATCACTTCTCTTTGCTCTGCCTGAGGCATGTGTATCAACCCCTCTTTTCCCTCTTCTGTTTTCTATGCATTCATCTTTTACAGCTGCCTCTTTCCCGATAATTAGAGCCCTACCAATTCAGAGCCATGAAGAATGCATCACGGACCATGAAATTTGGTCTTCCCCATGAAATCAGGTCTCCCCCAGGAAATCTGGTCTTTTTCTACCTTTACCCTATGCTACACAGATTTCACAAGGGAGACCAGTGTTTCTCAAACTGGGGGTCAGGGCCGGCGCTACCATTTAGGCAGCCTAGGCAATTGCCTAGGGCACCAGGATTATTGAGGGGGTGGCATTTTGCCGGGGGGGCGGCAGGTAGCTCCGGTTGACCTGCCGCAGGCATGCCTGTGGAGGATCTGTTGGTCCGTGGCTCCGGTGGAGCTGCCGCAGTCATGCCTGCAGATGGTCAGCTGCTCCCGTGGCTCCAGTGGACCTCCCGCAGGCATGCTCGTGGCAGCTTCACCAAAGCCACAGGATCGGTGCGGGGGGCGGCGAAATGGCCGTGAGCCTAGGGCACGAGAAACCCTGGCACCGGTCCTGCTGGGGGTCCCAACCCCGAAAGGGGTCTCAAGGATATTGTGGGAAGGAGTTTCATGATATTGTCACTCTTACTTCTGTGCACCCTTCAGAGATGGGTCTCCAGAAAGTTGTGGCTGCTGGCTGGGCATCCAGCTCTAAAGGCAGCACCCCACCACCAGCAGCATAGAAGTAACAGTGGCAATACCATACCATGCTACCCTTACTTCCAGTTTTCAGAGCTGGGGGGCCAGAGCGTGGTGGCTGCTGGCCAATGACTCAGTTCTGAAGGCAACAGCTCAGAAGTAAGGATAGTAATACCATACTGTGACAAGTTGGATCACAGAACCCCCGGGAACTGTCAACTGTCAACTACTTCTGCCACTGTTTTCCCTGTCAGCTTGGGACTCCAGCACCCTGTCTTGTTGAGCCAGACACGCCCATCTGCTCCAACACAGACCCAGAGTCTGAATCATGTGCCCCAAAGTTGCAAACTTAACTGAAAGCAACTTAAGAAGTGTTCCTGTCTTTAACACTCAGATGCCCAACTCCCAATGTGGTCCAAACCCCAAATAAACAGATTTTACCCTGGATAAAATTTATGCAGAGTAAACTCAAATTGTTCTCCCTCTATAACACTGATAGAGAGGTATGCACAGCTGTTTGCCCCTCCCCAGGTATTAATACATACTCTGGGTTAATTAATAAGTAAAAAGTGATTTTATTAACTACAGAAAATAGGATTTAAGTGATTTCAAGTAGTAACAGACAGAACAAAGTGAATTACCAAATAAAATAAAACAAAACATGCAAATCTAAGCCTAATACAGTAATAAAACTGAATACAGAAACTCTCACCCTCAGAGATGTTTCAATAAGTTTCTTTCACAGATTGGACACCTTCCTAGTCTGGGCACAATCTTTTCCCCTGGCACAGCCCTTGTTCCAGCTCAGGTAGTAGCTAGGGGATTTCTCATGATGGCCGCCCCCTTTGTTCTGTTCCACCCACTTATATATATTTTGCATAAGGTGGGAATCCTTTGTCCCTCTCTGGGATCCCACCCCTCCTTCTCAATGGGAAAGCTCCAGGTTGAAGATAGACTCCAATTCAGGTGACATGATCACATGTCACTATAACACTTCATTTCCCACTTGCCAGCACGCACGTATACAGGAAGACTTACAAGTAAACAGAGCCATCTACAGTCAACTGTCCTGGTTAATGGGAGCCATCAAGATTCCAAAGCACCATTAATGGCCCATACTTTACATAATTACAATAGGCCCTCAGAGTTATATTTCATATTTCTAGTTTCAGATACAAGAGTGATACATTTATACAAATAGGATGACCACACTCAGTAGATTATAAGCTTTGTAATGATACCTTACAAGAGACCTTTGGCATGAAGCATATTTTAGTTACATTATGTTCACACTCATCAGCATACTTTCATAAAATCATACAAAATGCAATGTCACACTTATTATACCATCCTTACTTCTGCACTGCTACTGGCAGTGGCGCTGCCTTCAGACCTGGGCTCTGGCCTGCAGCTGCTGCTTTCCAGCTGCCCAGCTCTGAAGGCAGCGCCACTGCCAGCAGCAGTATAGAAGTACGGGTGGAAATACCATGACCTCCTACAATAATCTTGCAACCTCTCCCCCCCGCCACAACCCTCATTTGGGTCAGGACCCCTGCAGTTACAACATCCTGCCCCACGGCAGTCCCCCTGCTCTGGGTCTCCCCTCCAAGGGAAACCCCCAACCCTCTGTGCCCGCCTTGCCTCAGTGGCTACTGCCAGTCATTATCTAGCCCCCTTTCTCTGGGGCAGACTGCAGTCTGTAATGGCCACTCATCACTGGCAAAGGAGTTGGACCAGCTGCCTCTGCCTATCCCCAGGCTACATCTCTTCTGCCCCAGTACCTCCTTAGGTCTTATACAAGGCCTCAGCCTGGGGAGTTGCCAGGCTACAGCTCCCCAGCTCCTTTTGGCCTCCCCAGCACTGCTCCACCCAAGGTACCCTGTGCTCCCCCGCAGCCAGGTCCTTCCCACTCAAAAGCTGGAGTGAGACTGACCCAGCTCCTCTCTTAGCCCTTATATCAGGGCAAGCTGTGTCCTGACTGAGTATGGCCACAACCCACCCCAGCTGCCTTTAACTTTTCCCCCGAGGAATGGGGTAACTGCCCCTCTACAGCCATTAACACCCACTTCCTGGAACCCAGTAGGTACAGCCATTAACATTTCTGCTTTCTCTCATCCTGGGCTTGGCAACGTTATGGCAACAAAGGGACTGAGCAAAAGCATTTGCTTCACTTTTTTTTCCCTCTGAATTTTTCTTTTTCAAAAGACTGGCTTCATGGTAATTGACACTGCAGTGTATTTCACAAGCATTTAAATCACTTGGTGGGGGAAAAAGAGAAGTAACTAAGTCGAGACAAGGTGGGTGGGGTAATATGTTTTATTGGACCAACTTATCTTGGTGAAAGAGGCAACCTTGAGCTTACACAAGGGAAAAGGTATTTGGCGTCAGTTGGCGTGCGTGTGTGTTTTCTTTCCATCACAGCTCTGAGCAGAAAGCTGGCTCAGCAGACCTCGAGTACTACCCAGAAAGACCACAGCCTCAGCGGCAAAGGCACTTGTCTAGGTTTATTACTGACGAAGCATGGTCCTGCTACCCTGGCTCTGTGGTTACAGGGACACTTATATGCATGCCTGTGACAATGGACTCAGCTCAGTCAGCAGCGGGACTTTTTGCTGCCCCCTAAGCTGGACGAAGGTGACCCTCCTATGACTTCTCTTTTATCCATTGATACAAACAAGTTATGTATAACACTCCTGACATGTTTAGTTACTATCCCTACACCTTCTACCTGATGGTTTGAACAAATATCTCCATCCATCATCCTGTCCTCCTATGTTACTGTACCATCTCCCAGGATTGTGTTTATGCCAGAACTCTATGTTGGGGTGTAACTGTACTGGCCATCTGGCTATAGGCGCAACACTGTGGGTGCTCTGGGGCTGGAGTACCCACTGGGAAAAAATGGTGGGTGCTGCACACCCAGTGGCAGCCCCCTATCAGTTCTTCCCCTCCCCCCAGCATCTCCCACCCACCGGTGGGCCCCACCGATCAGCACCTCCCCCTCCCTCCCCACCCCTCCTGCCCACCATGATCAGCTGTTTCGTGGTCTGCAGGAGGCTCTGGGGGAGGAAGGGGAAGCAGCAAGCATGTAGTACACTTGGGGGAGGGGTCGGAAAGGGGTAGGGTATGTGTGGCCTTGGGGGAAGGGGTGGAGTGGGGGTGGGGCCTGGGGTAGACCTGGGGGTCGAGTACTTCCGGCAAACTGGCAAGTTGGCACTTGTGCTTCTGACATTTGTTTACATCAGGGGTTGGCAACCTCTGGCATGCAGCTCTTCAGGGTAAGCACCCTGGGGGGCCGGGCCAGTTTGTTTACCTGCTGCATTGGCAGGTGCAGGCGATCGTGGCTCCCACTGGCTATGTTTCCCCATCCCAGGCCCATGGGGATGGCGGGAAGCTGCGGCCAGAACATTCCTCACCCGCACCGCTTCCTGCAGCCCCCATTGGCCTGGGATGGCGAACTGCAACCAGTGGGAGCCGCGATCGGCCGAACTGCCAACACTGCAGGTAAACAAACTGGCCCGGCCCACCTGGGTGCTTACCCTGGCAAGCTGCGTGCCAGAGGTTGCCGACCCCTGGTTTACATGAATACCTAGTAGCTAGTACTTCTCAGAAGTGCTGTGTTTTAGCGATTCCAGTTGTGCTTTTGCCAAGTTCATGCACCAGACAGTTAACTTGTAAGCAAGCTTCTGCTTTATGACAGGGTCTGACTTTTGCTCATAGCTTGATTTTTGCTGACTTTGGTTCAGGCCTCAGGCCTTGCACCAGGCCCAGCCCTCTTGGGTCTCTCTCTCTGTACTAGAGTACTCAGAGAATAAATGAATAACCAAGTAAGCAGATAACCTAGCATAACAATGTGCCTTCTGTAATACATGTTATGAAATAGTGTAGTAACTCTGGTGTGAATTCTTGACTAATGTCTTACTGAGGATATCCTGCCTCCTGGAAATTTCTTATTTTGCAATACATGGATCCTTGTTATGTGCAGATTCTATAACAAAAGAAGCTGACCTGATTAGCTTCAAAAGAAACCATTTTGCAATCATGTTGAATAGGGAAATGTCCTTGCCAAAACCCTTATATGGTTTTTAGTCCATATGACTTAGGAATAATGTTTTCTTGCTTTTTTTTGGCTTTGGGTCAAAAATATTTTTGGGAAACATATTTCACAAGCTTTAGACAAGCTTTGTTAAATCCACAATATACAGTGTACTGAACAAAACACATTGGATGGTTGAATTTATGTTTCTGACGCTTATCTCTTCTGTAGGCAAAACAGCAGAGCCTCTTTTACATTAGGCTTGCAAAATGTTAAGTACAATGCAATGTACTCTCACACTGAACTATTCTGTCAGGATAGCACAATTAAATATTACACCCTGGTTTCGGGTATTTATTTAAAAAAAAGTCAAGTCATAAACCGGAGCTGCAGTTGGACTGTGAACACTTCACAAACAATTTGGAAATCTCAGATCAAATAGATTACATGAGTCATTTGACATTATCTAGCAGGTAGAGCCGAGGCTTAGAAATTATGGGACCTACATTCTCAGGGCTTAAATTCTCACACACTATTTCCTGGAGCCTCAGGGGCTGGGACTTCTGCCTTGCAGGGTGCACCAAGGTTCAGGGGCTTCTGCCTCGTGGGACTGGGTTCAGGGCTTCTGCTCCAGGGGTTTGAAAATATTTACAGGAGCTTTTCTCTGGAGGGCTCTAGCTGAATTTAAGCTCTGTCTGCTCTTCATTCTGCCATTAGCCTGCTATATGTCCTTGGGCTAGAGCTGGTGGGAAGTTTTCTGACTAAACTTGGTCCTGATGTTCCAGGGTGGGCAACCCAACAGCAGACAGTCTGGCAGCCAGTGGAGCCTTGGCTGGAGCCCAGTCTCCAGGAGTTGTTAGGATTGCCACTCCCGGCTGGAGCTGGGACTCTCAGGGCTGGCTAGAGTCCTTGCCATGCTGCAGCAGGGACCAAGTCAGCACCGGAGCTGGGGCCCCGAGGCTTCTAGGCTCCCAGCCCTATCAGGCTCCCTGCTGCAGAGTAGGAAGCCTAGAAATCATGAGAATCCTGGTTACATCAACCATTACAGGGCTTCCTGAAAGCCCTGGGAGCCCCAGATCTAGCTGGGGCTAGGTTCTCAGCTCTGCCGCAGGAAGCCCAGAAGACATGAAAACCTTGAAAGCCATGAGAACCCCAGGCATGCAGGAAAAGCCCGCATAGCGAATTGTAGACCCCACGAGGAGTTTCCCAGGGCAACGGACAGTCAGAATCTTTGCAATATCCATGGATGTCATAGGATCATAGGACTGGAAGGGAACTCGAGAGGTCATCTAGTCCAGTCCCCTGCACTCAAGGCAGGACTACGTATTATCTCGACCATCCCTGACAGGTGTTTGTCCAACATGCTCTTAAAGATCCCCATGATGGAGATTCCACAACCTCCTCATCTCAAAAAAGATATATTGGAATTGGAAAAGGTTCAGAAAAAGGCAACAAAAATGATTAGAGGTAGGGAGTGGCTTCTGTATGAGGAGAGATTAATCAGACTGGGACTTTTCAGCTTGGAAAAGAGATGGCTAAGGAGAGATATGATTGAGGTCTATAAAATCATGACTGATGTAGAGAAAGTAGATAAGGAAGTGTTGTTTACTACTTCTCATAACACAAGAACTAGTCACCAAATGAAATTAATGCATGGCAGGTTTAAAACAAATAAAAAGGAAGTATCTGTCACCATGCACAGTCAACCTGTAGAACTCCATGCCAGAGGTTGTTGAAGCCAAGAACCATCATAAGCTTTCAATCTGGCCTTAGCGGCCAGAAATCTGTGGTGCCGCATGGAACCCCTCTAGCTTAATTACCAGCTCAGATTTTGATTCTCGCTGCCACCAGCCAGGAGTTTCAGGACCTGACTTCTCTCTGGTCTCCCAAACCCTTTCTCTGGGGAACCCCCAAGACTCAGAAAACCCCTGCAGTTCTTACACAAAGGGAAATAACCACTTCCCGTTCCCCGCTCTCTCTCCCACCAGACTTTCCTCTCTGGCTAACTTGAGTGAGAGTACTGATGCAATTCTCTTTTTACATCACTAATACCAGAAGCATGTCTCCTCTATTCCAAACAGAGACCCAACAAATACAAGAAACAAGAAATGACTCTATCTCTCTTCCCCATTCCCACCATTTCCCTGGTACTGCAAAGCTTACCCTCCGTAGATCTAACAACAAAAAGAGAATTCCCGTTTCCCCTCCATTCCTTAGCGCCCTGATCAGAGAAAAACCTCAAAGAGTTTAAAAAGAAAGCTTGTATATAAAAAAGAAAGAAAAAAACATGAAATATCTTCTGTATCCAGGTGACCCTTATACAGAGTCAATTGGCTTAAGAAAAATATGATATTAAACAGCCTTATACAAAAAGAGATACAATTTAACATTCCAGCAAAACTCCACGCATGCAAATACAAAAACAACCAATAACAGCCTATGTTTTTTCTTGACCTTTGTAACTTAAACTTGAAAACTGAAGATTAGAAGCTTGAAGATAGAATCGAAAAGAAACACTCCCTCTCATAGCTGAGAGCCAGACAAAGACAAAAGCCCCAAAATTTCCCTCCCCTGAGCTTTTAAAAAATCGGATTTCCTGATTGGTCCTACTGCGTCAGAGTGTTTGGTTCCTTTGGTTAATCCTTTACAGGTAAAAAGAAACATTTAACCCTTAGCTATTGTTTATGAACAGAGTCTATAACAATATGACTGATTTAGAGAAGTAGGTTAAGGAAGTGTTGTTTACTACTTCTCATAACACAAGAACTGAGGGTCACCAATGAAATTTAATAAGCATCAGGTTTAAAACAAACATACACAGGAAGCTATTCTTCGACCCAATGCACAGTCAACCTGAAAAACTCCATGCCAAAGGATGGGAAGGCCAGAACCAATAAAGGGTTAAAAAAAGAACTAAGATAAATTTGCCCTGGAGGATAGGTCATCAATGGATATATTAAGGACAGGATGGACAGGAATGATGTCCTAGCCACTTTTGCCAGAACTGGGAATGGGGTGACAGGGTGGATCACTTGATGATTACACTGTTCTATTCTTTCCCGCTGGACACCTGACAAGACTGGTCACATGTCAGAAGACAGAATTGGGGCTAGGATTGCCTTGTCTTGACCCGTAGGGCCATTATTAGTATCTTATGTTCCCTGGCTTGTCCAAGTGCTTAAACCACCCTGACAGTGTAGATGTTTTCCTAATGTCCAACTAAGGCCATGCTTCTTGTCCTATCTCTCAGAGTTATAGAAAATGTTTTTTTCTCTCTCCCTGTGTAACCTTTGAATACTTGAAAACTTTATCAATGCCGCCATCTCGTTTCTCCAGACTTAAACAAACCCATTTTTTTCAATCTTTCCAATAAGCGTCATGTGTTTCAGACTTTAATCATTTTTGTGCTCTTCTTGGACTTTCTCCATTTGTCCTCATCCTTCCTGAAATGTGGTGCCCAGGAATTGGACCACAATACTCCACTGAGGCGCAATCAGCATGGAGTGGAGCCGAAGAATTTCTTCTTGGTCTTCGCATTACAATACTCCTGCTGAATACAGTCATCAGGAAATGATGTTGCTGTTTTTTGCAACAGCGTTACACTGTGACTTCATATTAGCTTGTGATATGCTAGACCCCCAATCCCTTTACGCAGTACTCCTCTACTAAAGGCATCCAGTTTCCGCATTTTGTATGTGTTCAAAACTGATTTCCTTCCTTAAGGAGTTCTTGCATTTGTCCAATTGAAGTTTCATTCTATTTACATCAGACCAATTTCTCCGTTTGTCCTGATCATTTTGAATTTAATTCTATCCTCTAAAGCACTTGCAAACACCTACCAGCCTTGGTATCTTCCACAAAACTTTATAAGTGTATTCATCTATGCCATTATAACTATGATAAGAATCGGAACAGAACTGACCCCAGAACTGAACCCCACATGGGACCGCCACTCATTATGTCTCTATGCCAGCATGACTGTGACTCTAGACTGATAACTACTCTCTGGAATGATTTTTCCAAACCAGTATCGCACCCACCTTATCAGTACCGTGACTCATTTAAGTATGTATTTCCCTAAGTTTGTTTATTGGAAGATCATGTGAGACAGTAATCAAAAGCCTTACTAACACGTCAAGATATACCAACAATCTAGCATTCCCCCTCTTCACAAGAAAGACTGTACCTCCGCTCAACGCAAAGAACAGCTATTCAGGTGTGTTACATGATTTGTTCTGACAACCATGCTGACTAGTTACTATCAACCTCAATATCTTCTAGGTTTTTGCAAGACTGATTTCTTAATATATTGCGTCCATTAACTTTCAGGTACAGAATTAAGCTGTATTGGTACTGTAATTCCCCAGATTGTCTTTATTAGCATTTAATAGATGGGTACTATATGCCTTTTCCAGTCCTTTGGAATGTCTCCCATCTTTCAGATGACTTTTCAAAAGATAATTCTAATGGCTCAATATGCTCCCAGTCACCCTTTCTTGAGTATTCTAAGGTGTGCATTCATCAGGGCTCTGGTAAATTGAGGCTTGTTTTCTCTATTTAAACTCTGAACCTACCTCATTTTCACCTGGCATTCACTAATGTCCAATCCGCACACAACCTCTTGGTGAAAAACCGAAACAAAGAAGTCTTTAACGCCGTCTGGCATTATCCACATTTCTGTATTGTCTTTCCCCCCTCACTGAGTAATGGGCCTATTCTGTCTTGTCTTCCTCTTGCTGTCTAATGTATTTTTTATAAAATGTTTCCTTGCTACCTTTTAATGCTCCTAGCTAGGTTATTTCGTTTGTGCCTTGGATATTCTAATTTTGTCCCTACAACTTGTGTTAATTTGTTTATATTCATCCTTTGTGTAATTTGACCCAAGTTTCACTTTTGCAGGGACTCTTTTGAGTTTTAGATCATCTGAAGATGATATGCAACAATATGGCAGAGATCAGTCTTGCTTTAACAGAAAATCTTCGTGAGCTTTACCACAAAAAAGGAAACTTATAAGAAGTGGGAAGACTGTGTGCAAAGCAGGGTTAAAGACGTATGGGCTGGATGAATGGATTATAAGTGGATAGAAAGCTGGAAGATCATGCAGTTCTTAATCATGTAGTGATCAATGGCTCCATGTCTAGTTGGCAGCCAGTATCAAAGCAGAGTGCCCCAAAGGGTCGGTCCTGGGGCTTGTTTTGTTCAATCCTCTCATTAATGGATGCCTGGTGGAGGCGTGGTGCAACCTTCAGCAAGTTTGCAGATAGACACTAAAACTTGGAAAGGATCGGAGATAGCTGTGATGGGTAGATAGAGACAAGGGCGACTTAGACAATTGGAGAATATGGGCCCAAAAGAAATCTGATGAGCGTTTAACAAGGAAACACAGTGCAGAGTCCTCACTTAGGAAAGAGAAATCCCATGCAGCTTGCTACAGACTAGGACTGAATGGCTAGCAGCAGGTCTGCAGAAAAGACCTAGGATGGTACAAAGTGACACGAGAAGCTGGATAGAGTCAACAATGTGCCCTTGTTGCCAAGAGGCCTAACGCATTTTGGGCTATATAAGTAGGATTACAGCATTGAGAACATGATCATTCCTCTCTAATTTGCATTGGTGAGACCTCATCTGGAGTACTGTGTTCAGTTTTGGGCCCCACACTACAAGAAGGATGTGGAAAAATTGGAAAGAGTCCAGCAGAGGGCAACAAAAATGATTAGGGGGCTGGGACACATGACTTATGAGGAGAGGAGGAGGGAACTGGGATTATTTAGTCTGTGAAAGAGAGGAATGAGGGGGGACTTGATAGCTTCTTTCAACTACCTGATAGGGGGTTCCAAAGAAGATGGATCTAGACTGTTCTCAGTGGTAGCAGATGACAGAACAAGGAGTAATGGTCTCAAGTTGCAGTGGGGGAGGTTTAGTTGGATATTAGGAAAACGTTTTTCACTA
The DNA here is from genome assembly GCF_003597395.2 of Chelonoidis abingdonii. Lineage (NCBI taxonomy): Eukaryota > Metazoa > Chordata > Testudines > Testudinidae > Chelonoidis > Chelonoidis abingdonii. The sequence goes on along the minus strand of NC_133769.1, from coordinate 308,415,344 downwards.
GGAGGGTGGTAAACACTGGAATGGGTTACCTAGGGAGATGGTGGAATCTCCTTTGTTAGAGGTTTTTAAGGTCAGGCTTGACAAATCCCTGTCTGGGATGATTTAGTTGGGGATTGGTCCTGTTTTGAGCAGGGGGTTGTACTAGATGACTTCCCAAGGTCCCTTCCAACCCTGATATTCTATGATTCTAAATGCCATGCAAATACCTGTTCTCACTTTCAGGTGACATTGTAAATAAGAAGTAGGTAACATTATGTCCCGTAAATTGTCTTGGTGATTGGATGAACATGAAGTAGGACTGTGCGGACTTTTACCAATATAGATATGTTGCAAAAAAATCACACCCTTAATCAACATTATTATACCTGAAAAATGTTCTAGTGTAGACCTGGTCTAAGAGTTAATTGTCCCTTCTGTAAAATGGAGATGATAATAATATTAATCCATTGCTGAAAAGCTCTTTAAATTCTTCAGAAGGAAGATGTAGTACATGTGAAGTGCTGTTATTACTTAGAGGAATTGGAATAACCTCATATCTGGAAGGACACAGTTTCTAAATTCTTTTGTAAGTCAGGAAATAGGTGGGGTAGAATATTATGTTCTGATATAGGGCCCCTTTGCACTGCTCCCCTAGCACAAACAGGTGAGAAATTTGACAGAACTGGCCAGATGGGATTTCTCCCATGTAAGGGAAATCCCCAAAGAGCCTACAGCTGCCATAGAGGCTTCCTTCAGCCTGTGAAGACAGCTCTGCGGCACTCAGGTGTTGCATACCTTCTGCGTAAGGTCTCAGAATCCTTCTTCTCCCTCATTTTCTTATACTTAAAGGAGCAGTACTCAGAAAACAGAACCCAAGCTGCATTTTCCACTATAAGTATGTATTATTTAAAAATACAACTGCAGACACTAATTAAAGGTAGGGGAACTGACCTGAACTTCCACCCAAACTCACACCTTGCCTTCATGCCAGTTTGAAAATGTCTGGATAGCCATTTTCATTCTTGCCTGCCTCCATACTTGGCTCCAGTGAGCACTGGAAGTGGAAGTGCCTAAATGCCATGAGACCAGCTCATCAATTGCCTGAATGTCTCTAAATCTGCTGGCAAACCATGCAGATCTTCATGCTCCCATGCAAAGGGCTGTTCCACAGTGTGCTGTTCCCTGATTTCCCCTGCATCAGGAGCCAAGGTACCAAAGCTGTAGGATGGGCGTTAACGGTGACTGTCTTATCATTACCTTGCAGGTCAGTTGTGCTGTTCTTCAGCTCGGCCTCCTCTCCCATGCAATGGTTGGTCTTTAGCCTAAATTTGTGGAGCCCCATGTGCACTATGCTCATATTAAAAGGCATCCAGAGGCTTAGAGGAAGGGAGGGATGCTTCTTTGACATTGTATGTGGAATGACCTACCTTGAGCTACTTTCACCCCATCTGAGTTTAGAAGCAGAGTTAGGAAGATGATGTGGCCCAGGTTGTCTATGTGCTCCTGAAAGGATTTACAATAAAAATATGGCTAAAACTCCAGTAAAAGGAAGCAGCGTTTTCTCCCCCCACCAAAAAAACAAAACAAAAAACCAAACCCAACCAAGAATGCATTTTAATTATTGCAGTCCTATCAAATTAATTGATCTGTCCATTATGTACTTATTTCTTTGTGGCTCTCAGAGAACAAGATTAGATTTTGGGAATGAGGAAAGGCTTTGTATTACAAAAGGGCACGGAAGTTAATTTTTGACAGCAGGCAATAAAAAAGTTATGATGTTTGTATAATAGCTGTTCTGTCATTTTCTGTGCCATGATTCACTCAGCGTTATGAGAAGTGTCAATAAATATTACACACGTTCCTCTTTCAAAGCACCAAACTCCTACTGGGGGAATTCCCAGAGCACACTATAAAAGGGCTCCCGTTGTCCTTTTCCATCATACCTGTTTGCTGAGAAGATGAAGTGTGCAAACTTGGCTGTGCTGCTGGCCTTTCTACAAAATGCCATTGCACTGAGTGCAGTCACCACCACGCTCCAGAATGTGGTAAGATGTGTATTATGATTTTCACAGGCTCTAATGTATTCTTTTTCCCTCTCGCTATTCATGTTGCTAGGAAAATGTTTTAAAATTATCTGAGGCAAGTTTTCAGATCTCCACTCGTTCTGTGGGCTCTCTGCAGGTAGCAAGTGTAAAATATCACCTTTAATGAATGTGCTGAGATTTAACTATAAATCTGAAAACAAATTACACTGTTTTAAAAAGCTAAAATTCTGCCTTCAGTTAGGTGAATGCAACTCCCATTGAGAACTGGAATAGAGTTTAAATGCAAAATGCAGGTTGTAATTAGGTAACTCTGATTTGTACCTGAGACGAGCTCAATCCAAAACCACAGATGCAAACGCCCTACAGCATTTTGGAGTATTGAAGATCTGGATCTATAGCTCAGTGTCTCAGGTTCATTTACCCAGCACTTTGAAAATATAATGCACTATATGAGTTCTAGATGATACTATTAATGCAGTCTCTTGGTCTAGTAGGCCTTGAAAGTGCTGTGGACTCAGTAGTGAACTCAGCATCTAAGGAGAGAGAATGTTTTTCACTGCAGCTTAATTAAACAGTGGCAATTCCTGGCAGTAAGAATCAAGGCTGAAGTGTAAATATATAATGATAAGCTGAGGACAGGGGAATTAAATATGTCAGAAATGTCTCCTCATTATGATCACTCTTGGGTAAACCATAATTTGTGCAGACATTTGTAAAATTTATGATGCTCCTTGTAACTCTGCTGTTAATCACTATCAGCCCCTTCCCCCCCCCCCATACAACACTATCGGGGGCCAGACAAATGGCTGCGTAGACTATCTTTTTGATAAGCTGGCATAAAAAACCCTGTTTTCTCTGAATCAGTTTAAACAAGTGGCCCTTTTCCTGCCATCTTCCAGTTCCTCAGCTGTCCAGATGGCTGTTTTAGGGGCTCCTTAGGAGTGGGACTGTCTGACTGGCTGGGGGAGTGAGGGAGCAGGTGACGGGGATGCAGCAGCATGAGGAGCTGAACAGGTTCTTGGATGAAGTAATGGGAGGCCTTCAGGAGAAGCCTGCAAAAACGGGGGCTCCAGAGCTCTGCCAGAATGGAGTTCTGCTTCAGCCTGGCTTTGAAGTTGTGCAGCGGGGGATGACACCTGCCACGCAGAGCTCCTGCATGAATGGCACATTGCTCTTGTATTGCTGCCCAGCAGCTGCCTCCTTCCTGCCCCACACTCCCCTAGTTTAATCACATCATTTGATGCACAGTTTATCAAATGGTTTTGCAAGCATTGGAGACTGCCACGGTTCCCTTTCGATGGAGCTCAGCTGCGTACATTGGTGGGCTGCGTCCCTGAGGTACAGTGTTTTGTGCAGTACACAGGGCCTTGATTACTGTAGACTTCCAGGGATGCATGTTAAGATTGAAGCGTGACATCTAATCTTGCCAGCGTTATGGAGGGGTAGGACCTGAAACCTTATTCCATAAGATGGCAGTGAGAGGGTATACATTACTTTAGCACAGGGGTCGGCAACTGTGCCAAAGATGGCACGCTGAGCCAATTTTTAATGGCACGCGGCTACCTGCTGGGACTCGGAGTGTCATTAAAAATACTGCCAACGCGGCAGTCCGCGGTCCCGGGCCGGAGTGCCGGCCCAGCGCAGCAAGCTGCTGCCCCCTCCCCCGCCTTCCCCTAGAGCCCTGCTGCTGCGCGTGCAGCGCTCTGGGGGCTCGAGCTAGGCGCTCCCGCGGGGCAGCGTTTGGCTCCGTGGGGAGGGCAAGATGCTCCCTACTCATCTGGAGCCCTGCTGCCATGCACACAGCGCTCTGAGGGGCAGGGCGGAGCAGGGCTGCGCAAGCGGGGGTGGCGGCGGCAGGGCTCCGGATGAGCGAGGAGCATCATGGTATAGGGGCGGGGGGTGGCTGGTTGGTAAGGGGTGGGGGCAGTCCAAGGACAGGACGGTTGTTGGATGGGGGGGTTGGATGGGCATGGAGTCAATGGGGGTCTGTTTGGGGGGTGGATAGAGGTCAGGGCGTCAGGGGAAAGGAGCAAAAGAGGGTGCGGGGGAGCATTAAGGTGGGGGGGGTCTCTGGAGGGGTGGTCCAGGAGACAAGGAAGCGCAGGGGGTTGGATGAGTCGGGAGTTCTGGGGACTGCAGGAGGTAGGGGTTGGAGAGGGGTGGGGCAGGAGGGAGCGGGTGGGGGGGTTCTATGGGTCCAAGAGTTCTGGGGATCCTATCAGGGGCGGGGAGCGGTTAGATAGGCATGAGAGCCAGGGGGTGTGGATAAGGTTGGGGCAGTCAGACAGGTCGGGGGTAGGGTCCTGGGGAAGTCAGGGGATAAGGCGGCAGGGAGTTCTTAGATTTAGGGGTGGGGTCCCAGGAGGGGGGTAGTTTGACAAGGAGTCAGGGGAGGTTTGGGAGCAGGGGAGGTGGGGCCCGACCTGACCCCTCCAACCCAGCCCTTTGCCCTGAGCCCTGTACCCCCACACACCCCAGGCCCCTTCCCTGAGCCCTGTACCACCCGCCTTTGTTGACTCCTCACCCCCCCCCTGACCCCAGCCCTGATGGACCCCCACCATACCCACCCCCTACCCCTGACACCGTATGCACCCCCTCACATGCCCCCAGCTCTCTGCCCTGACTTTTGCACTCCCACATCCCCCAGCCTCCCCCTCCCATGCACCCTGCACATCCCCACCCCCACCCTGAGCACCAAACGGGACCCCTGCACCCTCACTCCAATCCACCTGGCACCTCACACACTTGGGAGCTGCCAGGTAAGTGGGCCCACACCCAAACCTGCCTCCCAGCCCTGAGCCCCCTCCTTCATTCAGCTCCTGGCAGCCCTCACCCCCAGCCATGTCTCGTCCACTCCACGTCAGCTCAGTGCAGAGAGAGAAGAGAAGTGGGCCAGAACCGGGAGAAGGTAGGTACCACTGTATGTTGGGCAGCGGCCGGACCCTCCAGACACACGGGGCTGAGCGGGTCGGCAAAACCGGGACCCGCTGTGCAGGAGCCGAGGATGGAACCGCCTGAGTGGCAGTGGGCTGACCCGCTCAGCCCACTGCTGGTCTGGGTTCCGGGCTGCCGATCCCTTCCCAGTGGGGTCCGGCCGCAGGCCCTCAACGTTCAGCCCCTGCTGGCTAGGGAGAACAGAACCCCAGACAAGGAGGGGCTGAGTGGGTCGGTGGCGTAAATCAATCGTTTTAATTTAATTTTTTAAATGAACTGCTTAAACATTTTGAAACCTTGTTTATTTACAATACAACACTTAGTTTTACTTTTATATATAATAGACTTGTAGAGAGAGACTTCTGAAAAACATTAAAATGTATGACCGGCAGGCAAAAGAACCTTAAATTACAGTGAATAAATGAAGACTTTGGCACACCCACTTCTGAAAGGGTTGCTGATCCCTGCTTAGCATAAATAATGCACATTGTTTTGGACAGACTGCGCATCGTTCTAAGGCAGTTGAGGTGTGAAAACCAAGGGAGGAGAAGAAACTGGTTCTGTAGTGGCAACCATCATTGAGTCATTGTGCTTGGCAATCTTGTTTAATCCTGAGCTGATGGTCAAATTTGCAAGATGAACTGAAGCTCAGATTTCTCTTGAAGTCTGGTCCTAAGTTTTTTTGCTGCAGGAATGGCCACCTTAAGGTCTGCTATGGTGGCAGGGAGGTAAAGTGTTCTCCTACAGGTTCAGTGTATATTGCCATGTCCCTAATATCTTATTCTCCTCCCTTGGTTTTCACACCTCAACTGCTAGAACAGGGCCTCATCCTCCCTGATTGAACTAACCTATTTATCTCTAGCCTGTTTCTTACTTGCACATATATACCTGCCCCTGGAAACTTCCACTACATGCATCTGATGAAGTGGGTATTCACCCATGAAAGCTCATGCTCCAAAGTGTCTGTTAGTCTATAAGGTGCCACAGGATTCTTTGTTGCTTTTACAGATCCAGACTAACACAGCTACTCCTCTGATACATGAAAGAGAGTTGTACCAGAAGAAACATTAACTGTCTCAGCAGTCAGTCAGAAATCCCAATCAACGTTAGAGCTGCTGGAGGTGGCTCCCTTAACAAAATCAAACTGTTTCAGAATACTGAGGAATCTGGAGTGCTGATTGACTGTCGGGAGAGGGGGTCATGATTTAAATAGGGATGGGACACGTATTGCATTGTAACAGGCATTTTTGTTTCCTTTCCAGACTATACCTCTTCCTACCCTGGTGGAATATCTGACAGAACCTCAGGCCACGCTCAGCAAACCTCAGTTCATGCCAGAGGTATACCATTGTTTACTGTTCTTGGAAAGTTATAGTAAACATCATCATTAAGATGAGAGAGATGTGTGGTCTAGTATATTAAGTGCAGGACTGACAATCAGGTGGTTTAGAGGTCTAATCCTGGTTGTCATAGGTCTCTGTGTTCTATGCCAAATTGCTGAGTCCAGGATTTTCAAAATTAATTTAATAAATTTAGGCTCCTAAATCCATATAAAGTTGCCCAAATAAATGGCCTGGTTTTCATAAATGCTCAGCACCCAGCAGCTCTCATTTACTTTATTAAGCTACAAATATTTGGATCAGGCTGAATAATATTTCTTTTAAACTCAGGTACCTTTATGCAATACATGATTTAATTTTACAAATAGAACTTTTGTAGTCAAGTCCTGGCTGCAGGCTAGGACAGTTTGCTCTCTGTTAAATACTAAATGAAACCTATATAGCTTTTAAAAATAGACAGACCAACCAACCAAAAAGAGCTGAGCTTCAACATATTTTTATATAGGACTTGGAAAGATGTTATGACCAAAGTTGTTAATTCTATTGACATTGCACTGTGATCAAAGGAGTCAGGGACCCAGGAAGATCTTAATAATAATAATACTGCTTATGGTTTCATCAATATCATGAACCCAGCATACAATAATGTCAATGGAAGAAATGAAACAATTCTGTCAGCATCATATTAAGTCTGAAGAAGCTATGAATTTGATGTGATGTTAATGTGCAAAGGTCTTGAAATCTGCAACCATTATTCATGCTGAATAGTTCTACTGAAACCTGCCCCTCTAAATTCCTGCTAAACATCATCAGCCTTTAATTCTTAGTTCTTACAGGAGTTGAATGACTCAACCTATTGATACCATTTTTTTTTTTGGAGGAAGGATAGTCTTATGGTTAAGGCACTAGCCCAGGACTCAGGGAATTTGGGATGGTCCAGTGGTTGGAGCATTGGCCTGAGGCTTTGGATAGCTGGAGTCAGATTGCTGCTCTGCCACAGACTTCTTGTGTGATCTTGGGCAAGTCATTAACTTCTCTGTGCCTCAGTTCCCAAACTATACAATGGGGATAATAGCACTTCCCTATCTAACAGAGGTGTTGTAAGACAAATACGTGAAAGATTCTGAGGTGCTCAGATAGTAGGGCAATGGGTGCCATAAAAGATAGAATTCTTGCCCCTGTCACAAATTTCATGCGTGATCTTGGCCAAGTTACTTAAACTTTCTGGGTCAAATGCTGACTCCGGTTGAAGTCAATGGCAAAATTCCCATTGCCTTCAATGGAGCTCCTCATTGGTAAAACAGGGATAACAATATTTCTTCCTCCCACCCTTTAGCTATCTTGTATATTTAGACTTTAACTTCGTTAAGGCAGGAGCTGTCTCTTACTATGTATATGTCCATCTTGTAGCATAATGAGGCCGAACCTCAAAGGGGGGAATCTAGATACTCCTATAATACAAATAATATTTTTTTAATGAGTAGTTGAATCCATCCATTGAAGTTTGGTGGGTTTTTCATAGTTTAAATCCACTTTTAAAAGAGTGATTTAATTTATTAAATAAACATAGAGAAAGGACAGTTTGCAATCTGTATCAGGGATAAAATAATGCCCCCTCCCCACAGGCTAGCACAGATGGGGACCTTATGAAAAGTAAATACAATAACCATATTTATCTGTTCATTGGCTGTTTTCCTCTCTGCTCCTTTTTTCACTATTCCTGCTGAGCAGAATGCAAATTCAATAATGTGAGGAATCTGAGGGTGACAATTCCAAAAGCACCTAAGGGACTTAGGAGCCCAAGGCCCATTTTTAATAGTGACTTAGGCCCAGATTTTTAAAAACTATTTAAGTGTTGCTGCACTCAGTGTTGCAATGCCTAACCAATTTAGGTATCTCACTTTCATTTTCAAAAGGGATTTAGGAGCCCAAATTTAGGGAATGTATTAATCAAAGGAAGCACTGAATGTGGAACAGAAGCCTGTTTATCTCACTTTATTGAATGTGGACAAATTTAGTCAGGTACAAAACTACTCATAAAAGCGGTATTTAGCAGCCAATATTTTATTATTTTTTAACTCTAACTGCCCCAATTAAGAAACTTGTTTATGCCCCTGTGCACTGATAGAGCAGTAATAAATGTCCACTCAATACCCTGCAGTAGTAGGCATACCAGCTCTCATGTGCATGTGGTTGAGTTTGCAACCTGTTTACTAGGCTAGCTGAAAAATACAAATGAAACATATTTCCAGTGGCGAAAATAGGGTTTAGTCAAAATCAAAATTTTCCATGAAAATAGATCAATTTCTGTGGATTCTTCCATCAATAAAATCCAAACAAAACTTTGTAAAGTGCTCTGAAATTAATGGACTAAAAGCACTAACTGGACCTGATGCAAAGACTATTAAAAGCAATGGAAAGACGCCCTATAAGATTTAATATGATTATTTCCTGCTCTGCCATTGACTCACTGTCTTATCTTAGAAAAATCACATAACTTTCCTGTACCTCAGTTTTGTCACTGTTAAAATGGTTATAATAGAATTTAACTACCTCTATAGAGATGTGGTGAAGCTTAATGAATTAATAACAGAAAATACTTTGAGTTTATTGGAAGAAAGTTGTAATAATAATAATAAATGCTTTCAAGGTCAGTATTAATTATTATGCTCATTTTTCTCCTGCTTGGGGACTGTTGTCAGTCCTTTGCTGTTGTTTCCTAGTAGCATATTTATTATTTGCTTTCTGAAACAAACTTGTTCTTACAGCCATTTGCCAATGTAACCGGCTCTTTGAATGAAAATGGAGTATGCCAGTGCTCAGTGTACCTGCCAGACACCACGTTTCCTGTGCAGAAGGTCGAGATGCTGGAAATCACAGCCCGAGTGCTTTCTGAGAAATTTGAAATAGAACTTACTAAAGTAAGGATTTTTGGTTTTTCTTGTAAAAAAAAAGAAAATAAAAAAAAATCTACCAGTCCTATTTTTAGTGAATGTGAAACAGTCCAGCAGTCAGAACTTTGCAGGGCCTGCCTTCTAAGCAATTGCAGTGAGGGGCATGTAAAAATTGCAAGGAAAAGGGTGATTAAACATAAAATATTCAATATTGTAGCATGTACACAGGGCCTTATAATAACATGATTTTCAAGTATCCTCAGGCCTCATTCCTGGGCCTATAGGCAGTCCGCAGGGAGGTTCGGGGTCTGGGGTGGAAGTGATGGATCCGTCTTTTCTGGGACCAACTGTGCCGGCCAATTGCACCAGCCCGCAGGGATTCCCAAAGCATGGGGCCCGGAGCGGTCGCCCCAATTCTTCCTACCCAAGGGACGGCTCTGCCTATAGGCACATGGTGTTCTTGGAAGGATGGACGGAGAGCTGTGCTACTCTTTATGAGCCATGGAACAGTCTTGTTGGCTTGTAATTGCTATATACAGTCACAGAGGAAGCCATGATTCCTGCTCCCTCCTGTGTTATTACTTGTATGTAACCAGCTTATGGGAGGGAATGAGGGAAAAGAGAGCAAATGTCAGCTCAGCCCAGGTTGAAGCATGGGCAAAAATCCACCCCCTGACCTCCTTCATTCCCATAACAGTTGAAAAAAAAATCAGTTATTTTCTCTGTCAAGATCTGATGCTTTAGCAATGACTGAGGAATTATGTATTATAGTTAAAGACGAACTCCTTACCCATACACTACTTTGCTTGTTTGTTACAAGGATTCAGAGCTCATTTTTCTTGCAAAAAGCAGACAAAACTAGGGGACTACCATGGTTTCTTGAGAGAAGGAGAATCTACATTTGATTTTTGCTGGTATATGAATATTCAGGGTTTAAATTAGGTGTCCGTGAGAAAGTGTTTGACTTCTCCAGGAGCCAGACATCTTAAGAAATGAAGTGTCCTTGAATTAATCAGTAGAAAAGGCACAGCAGTGAATTATAAATTCTAACCATAAATATTCATAACTCTCTTCTAGTATAATCAAGAATAGATAAGAAATTATGCATAAAAACAAAACAATGTGTGTGTGGGGGGCATAATCCTATAGAAGGTCTTTTAAGTTACAATAATTTGCTTTGAAATAACTAGTGCTAACAATGACATACATTCAGTTGTCAGTGAAGGTATGAAGGCAATTTGACAAATCTCAGTGTCTCTCGGCACAAGAGCTACCTGATCACTTTAGGAGGAATATGGAACTTGACACTAATGATCCATGAAGACATTAGCTATTTAAGGGCCCCAAAGTGCTCCCACTGTGGTCAGTCGCAAAATTTCAATTGCTTGCAACAGGACAGGATCAGGTTTATAATTTCCATCCTGAAACTTGGACTAATTCTGCAAGACCCTCCCAGATCAGAGAGGACTGAAATAAAACCCACCTGAAGCCAATCTCCTATTGAAGTGAAACTCTGCACTGGTTGTTTTGCCTGAGTAAGGACCAAGTACGGCTGGCAGGAACTGGCTGATTTTTTGAAACCCTGTAGTCATTCTCTATTAAAAAAGAATGGCTGGACTCTAGTGACCAGATCCTCAGCTGATGTCATTTTCTTGAAGTCAATGGAGCTCTGGCAGTATATACCAGTTCAGGAGTTGGCTCTCACTTTTCAACTCCAGTGGTAGATACCAAAAAAAATCTTGACCTAATCCGAGTTTCACTGCACTTTATCACGTTGAGTCTGATCAGCCAAACAGTGTTACAATATATCCAGTTAGATACAGTGTGACAGATCCTTCAATGTGATCCCAGGCAAAGGGATATCAGGTCAGAAATGAAAACAAACTGTATTTTTGTTTAACTACGGCGTTATTACAATTTCATACTTAGTTATTATGTTGCTTGACTATAGAACAAAAAAGATACCAGGCATTGACCTGTTTGTCTCTGAGTTCAAGTAAAATTGAAATGTCTGGAGAGGGGCAGAAGATGCTTGAATCTATGTGCATATCTGTACTTGTCTCATGTAAACATATTTCTCAGGCTTTCTTTGAAATGAGTTTCTTACCTTTCTAGTTTTAAAGATACCCCTCAGTGTGTAACCCAATGTACTGCTTGTTTCCTGAAAATACCTATGGACAAAATGAAACAATAAAACCAAAAGATCTCCCAACTCATCCTAGCGATAGAGGGGTCTGAACCAAAATTCTGGGTTCCAAGCACCCACAAATTATGTGGATGTTCAGATCCACATCCAATTTTGCAGCCCAGACTTGTCTTTACACATTATGGAGTGGGAGCATCTACTGAACTACTGTGAAATTTGAAACAACTAGGCAAATCATAAATACTTCGATTTTGATTTTGAATTTGAGAACCACTTTACAAAGAATAACAAACAGATCCTCAACTAATTTAAATAGATGTAGCACCATGGAAGTTAGTTTACAACTTGCTAATTTACACCAGCTGAGGATGTGACCCAAATGCCATAACTACATTTCACCATCCCATTGTGATTGGATTCAATCTTTCCTTATTTGCTTAGTCAAAACTCCATTTGAAGCTAATGGGAGATTTTCCTGAGTAAGACTTGTAGATCCAGCTCCTTAAGAGGTGCTATACATGTATTAGAAGTCCTAGATATACAACTTGATTGAATCTCTAAGTTTTTATCTGATTGTAGGCTGCTAATTCAACAACCAAGAGGGGCCCTTTTGTAAACTCTGCAGGCAGTGAATTTCACAGACAAAGAGAAACTCTGATATCCCAAATCAGTAAAAAACTGTAGCCTGAAAATGTTGGACTAATTTTTTCATCTGTAATTATCATGATGAAAAAATTAACCTGTTAAGACTAATGCAGGAATCAGCTTTGTTCACAACAGTGAAGAGGAGTATGGCTCTCTTTGTGCACCTCATTAAAAGGGAAGAATAGCAACTTTAACCCCCTGGGAGAAGGTACCTTTCAGTGCTTTGACACAATGCCCAGAACATGCTTGGGCAATAAAAACAGGAAGCGCAAACACACCTGCCTAACAGAGAGAAAAACTATATTCAGGATAGATTATTCTGTTGGAAATATTCCTCTTGATCTCAGGCTGGGTTATATGCCATGCGGGTGGCATGCTCACCATGTGATCATGGAGGTCAGACTTGCCTGTGGCCAATGCACTTGCACGTGAATTGCTTGCTCATGTCATTTCTATGCGCCTTTTCCTTCCTCTCCATCCTTTTTCATTTTATGCCTTCATTCTGCTTCTTCATTCCTCCACCCCCACCTTCCACCTGCGTGCAGGAGGAGTGTCTGCTTGCATGCTGAGAAACCTGTGTTGATAAATACCAGTTTTGGGTAACTGACACAATAAATGAACATTACCGATGTTCTCTCTGCCCTTTTCAGGCCCTTAGTGTGACAGTGCTTGCAAAGCAGGAAAAACTAGATGGGAATTATTCTTATGCATGCCTAAAATAGATGAATTTTATATTTCTTTAAGGGTGAAATTCACCTCCTGTAGAGGTCCACCACAAGGCCTATGCACTGCTCAAACCCCACTGCAAAGTTCTGTGATGAATGTGAGATGCATGGTGAATACTGATCTGTACCCAAAAATGTGGTTTATGTACTAGATTTCTGAGATGGTATGTTGGCTTGTTAGAGGGGAGCAGATGGTTTCAACACAATCCTCCACAGGTAGATACAATCACAAGCTATTAAGGCAAAATGGGTCTAACTGCCGAGCATTAGAGCAGCCATCATGGGAGGCATTCTCCTAGATGGCCTGGCTGTCTGAGGTAGAAGGAAGACTGAGCTGTGTAACACACTCCAAATAGAGCTTACGTAGTGCTCTGCCTTGTGCTGGCCCTCTGCATTTTGGCCAAATTGAAAAAAACAGATCAATACATCTGAGAAAACCAAAACACCTGGGCTCAGGCCTGAAGCTCTTACTTATGAGAGTAGCCCTTACTTATGCAGGTATTCCACTGACTTCAATGGATGGCAGATTTGACATATTTTTGGCAACTAGCTTTTTTTTTAAAGCATTTGTTTTCTTAAAGTATTTTAATATTATGAGCATCAGGATATATACTCACATTTCTGAACGTTTGTGCCTGTGGTATAGGTAATTGTACATATCAGTACGCGTTTTCTCCACGTGGTTGCCTCCTTTGTGCTCACCAGTTTGCAAATGCAAATGTATTTTTGTGCATGCGGTGGGTTCATGTGCAAATTTTATAGGCACAGTTTAGACACCAACTTTTAAACATCTTCCCCACAGAGGTTACTGGTGAAATCTCCCAGCTCTCATTGGATTTTTGTGAGTAGTACGGTAGACAGAATCCATCTAAATCCTCTCTTCAAACAACATGGATCTTGCTCTGTGGACTGGTCCATTTTAGGGTGGAGGTAGGGAAATTTAAACATACCTATGGTGAATGTCCAGTCAGTTAGCTCCATATATGGAGATAAATTTAAACACACTATTTGTTTTGATTGCCAAGTACAATACATTTTATTATTCCTTAGTTTGAATTTATACAGGACTAAAACTATGAGAGCCAGATCCTCAGTTGGTGTAAATCAGTGACTCAGTTGGTGTAACCAGGAGATATTCAAAGACCTGAAACTCAAAAAAGAGTCATACAAAAGTGGAAACTAGGTGAAATTACAGAGGATGAATATTAAAAAAAAACAACAGAAGCACGAAGGGACAAAATTAGAAAGGCCAACCCCCTCTCCCCGCCACCAAGATTAATCTAGCTAGAGACATAAAGAGTAGCAAGAAAACATTTTACAAATATATGAGAAGCAAGAAGATGACCAAGGACAGGTGAGGCCTATTACTCAATGACGAAGGAAAGATAATAACAGAAAACACAGTAATGTCTGAAGTGTTAACTGCCTTTTTTTGTTTATATTTTCACCAAAAAAATTAGCAGTGATGGGATAACATAGTGAACATCTGTGTAAATGGGGTAGGATCTGAGGCTAAAATAAGGAAAGAACAAGTTAAATGTCTTCAAGATGGCAGGGCCTGATGAAATACATCATAGAATACTTAAGAAACTGGCTGAAGATATTGCTGAGCCATTAGCAATTCTCTCTGAGAACTCAGGGAAGATGGGAGAGATCCCAGTGGCCTGGAAAAGGGCAAATATAGTACCTATCTATAAAAAGGGGAATAAGAACAACCCAGGGAATTATAGACCAGTCAGCTTAATTTTGGTACCTGGAAAGATAAAGGAGCAAATAATTAAACAATTTGCAAGCACCTAGAAAAAATAAGGTGATAAGTAGCAGTCAATCTGAATTTGTGAAGAAAAAATTACATCAACCTAAAATCCTTCTTTGACAAGGTAACAACTCTTGTAGATAGTGTGGACACAGCAGATGTGATATATCTTGATTTTAGTAAGACTTTTGATACTGTCTCACATGACCTTCTCATAAGAAAACTAGAGATATATAGCCTAGATGAACCTACTATAAAGCAGGGCTATCCAGAGGATTCAGAGGGCCTGGGGCAAAGCAATTTCGGGGACCTCTTCCATAAAAAAAAGTTGCATTACTATAGAATACTATATTCTCATGGGGGGCCCCTGCAGGGCCTGGGACAAATTGCCTCACTTGCTCCCCCCTCTGCTATAAGGTGGGTGCACAACTGGTTGGAAAAGCGTATACAGAGAATATTTATCAATAGTTCACATTTGAGCTGGAAGGGCATATTGAATGGGATCCTGCAGGAATCTGTTCTGGGTCTGGTTTTATTCAATATCTTCATAAATGGTTTGGATAATGGCATAGAGAGTACACTTATAAAATTTGTTGACAATACCAAGCTGGAAGGAGTGCAAGTGCTTTGGAGGACAGGATTAGAATTCAAAATGATCTTGACAAACGAGAGAAATGGTCTGAAATAAACAGGATGAAATTCAGTAAAGACATATGCAAAGTACTATCTTTAGGAAGGAATAATCAATTGCACAAATACAAAATGGACATAACTGTGTAGGAACATACTGCAGAAAAGGATCTAGGGGTTATGTGGCATCACAAATGAAATATGAGTGAACCATGTAATATTGTTGCAAAAAACCTGAACATCATGCTGGGATGTATTAGCAGGAGTGTTGTAAGCAAGACACGAGAAGTAATTCTTCCCTTCTGCTCAGCACTGATAAAGCCTCAGCTGGAGTATGGTGTCCAGTTCTGGGCACCACACTCTGAAAAGATGTGGACAAATTGGAGAAAGTCCATAGGAGAGTAACAAAAATGATTAAAGCTCTAGAAAACATGACCTACGAGGAAAGATTGAAAAGATTGGGTTTGTTTAGTCAGGAGAGGAGTAGACTAAGGGGGGAGGTGAAAACAGTTTTCAGGAACCTAAAAGGTTGTTATAAAGAAGAGGGTGCAAAATTGTTCTCCTTAACCACTGAGGACAGAAGTAATGGGCTTAAGTCACAGCAAGGGAGATTTAGGTTACACTTTAGGAAAAACTTCCTAACTATAAAGGTAGTTAAGCACTGGAATAAATTGCCTACGGAGGTTGTGGAATCTCCGTCACTGTAGGTTTTTAAGAACAGATTAGACAAACACCTTCCAGGGATGGTCTAGATCAGGGGTTGGCAACCTCTGGCATGGGACTCGCCAGGGTAAGCACCCTGGCGGGCTGGGCCAATTTGTTCATCTGCTGCGTCAGCAGGTTCAGCTGATTGGGGCCCCCACTTGCCGCGGTTCACCATCTCAGGCCAATAGGGGTGGTGGGAAGTGCCGCAGGCTGAGGGATGTGCTGGCCGTGGCTTCCCGCCGCCCCTATTGGCCTGGGACGGCGAACAGCGGCCAGTGGGAGCAGGGGCGGCTCTAGACATTTAGTTGCCCCAAGCAGGGCAGCATGCTGCGGGGGGCGCTCTGCCGGTCGCTGGGAGGGCGGCAGGCGGCTCCGGTGGACCTCCCGCAGGCGTGCCTGCAGAGGGTCCGCTGGTCCTGTGGTCTGCTGGTCCTGCGGCTTTGGTGGACCTCCCGCAGGAACGCCTGTGGGCGGTCTACCGGAGCCGCGGGACCAGCGGACCCTCCGCAGCCACACCTGCAGGAGGTCCACCGGAGCCACCCTTCTGGCGACCGGCAGAGCGCCCCCGCGGCATGCCGTCCCAAGCACTTGCTTGGCATGTTGGGGCCTGGAGCCGCCCCTGAGTGGGAGCTGCGGTCGGCCAAACCTGCCGATGCAGCAGATAAACAAACTGGCCTGGCCTGCCAGGGTGCTTACCTTGGAGAGCCGCGTGCCAGAGGTTGCCGACCCCTGGTTTAGATAATACTTAGTCCTGCCTCAGTGCAGGGTTCTGAGGTCCCTTCCAATTCTACATTTCTATGAGTTTACGTAAAATGGCTTCCCTCAGACTCAAAAAGTAGTTCAGTCACAGTTACATGAAAAATTGTAACTCTGAAAAGAGGGTCCTCTTATCTTTGGTTTGCCTCCTTAAGTTAAAACACTGAGATTCAGTAGTCAGACACATTATTATTTGTTTTATTGATCGTATTTGCCCTGCACAAGTATTGATGTACCATTGACTAAACTCCCAAAGACCTGCCCCAGCATGTACTCAGGTTCAGTGTATATCTTGGAAAGAATTATTAGGGGGAAGTCTCTTTTCTGGTTGTTACAAATCCCTGGTCAGGAATCTGTAGGCAATATCACCAGGACAGTAGAACAGAAAAGTTCTAGTTTTAATGAAAAACTGTACCCATGTCAAATTTTTAAAAGTCAATTTCAGAACCATCTTCTTGATTTAATTAGATCTGAAAAAAATTGCGACTGGTGTAAAACACTCTTAATTCATGTTAAAATAATGCAAAAGTTGTCAAATTAATTTTGAATTCAGCAAATTCATTTTAAGTCTGAGAATATGCATGAGCAATTTCAGTCCAGAAGGTAATATTTAGGGAAGCGATAAGCACCTGAAAATTGGGACTTATAATGGAAATGCCTTCTAGTCCATAACTTCAGAGTTGCTAATTTGACACAATAATATAATTCTATTTATTCCTGCTGAGAGATACTACTTACCTTTTGGAATGCCATTAAGGAAAAATGGGTACAGTTTTAAGTCATGCGGGAAGATTATATCTTTCCCAAGATGTTCCATTTGTATGGAACTTAAATATTTCAGAGAATGCTCCAAATTCATATAATGTTCTTGACATTCTTCTTCACAGTGTTTACGCCATGACCTTTACATTAGTAGATACATGTGCAAAAGTATATGTATCCAGCCATCTGTTTAGTGGTTCCACATATGAAGAGGCTGCTGCGCAACACTTATTCTACCTAAAGGCTCAAATAACTGGCCTTCATTTAAATCAGTTTCAGGATGGATGGATTGGATTTATAATAGTGCACTGTGCTAAAATATCCCCTTCTTCAGTGGACTCAATTAGTTCTAATGCAGAAAAGATTAGATACTATTTGCAGAGTGGTGGCCTGACCAGTGCCCACTGAAGTCAACAGAAAGTCATCTTGGAGAAATTGGTGGCTCTTTCGTTATCTTTTTCAGCCCTAAAGAGTAACTCTATACAGCAAGTGACAGGCCGCAGCAGTGAGTCTCTGAGCCCAGGTCAACAGACTCGGGCTTGCACTCCATGCTAAAAATAGCCATGTAGATGTTACAGCTCAGGCTGGAGTATAGGCTCTGAGGTCTGGGGAGGAGGCTATTTTTAGCACTGCTATTTTCAGCACAATAGTGAAAGCCCGCATTTGTCAACGGGCTCAGAGACTCGCAGCCACGGGCTGTGTAGACATACCCCCAAATTCTTCATGTACATTGCTTATCTGAAATAATCACTGCAGATTCCCTGGTAGAATCTGGCCCCAGAAATTCTATATAATCCTGGATAAAATTAACTCCTAGAGGGAACATTAGTGAGTGTAAGCGGGTGGCTTGCCCTGTGCAGGCTGGAGGGCCTGGGGCTCAGGGCCAGATTAACCTTGTGTAGGCCTGGTGCCAAACATATTTGTGGGACCCCCTGGGGATAGTGGAGCATGGCGTGGGGAAGTCGGTCCCTAGAGCGAGGGGATGGCTAGGGGCAATGGGCCATGGGACAGTAGGGGTGGCCCCACTCCGCCCAGCCCAGTGCGATGGCACTGTTTACAAACTGGCAGTTGCCAGATACACCATGGCCCACCCAGCCCTGTGCTGCCAGCATGCCTCTTCCTCTCAGGGCCACCCAGAGGATTCAGGGGGCCTGGGGCAAAGCGGGGGAGCTGCGGCGCTTGTACTCACCTGGCGGTGGTCCAGGTCTTCAGCAGCATTTTGGTAGTGGGGGGCCCTTCAGTCACTCCGCATCTTTGGCAGCATTGAAGGGCCCCCCGCCGCTGAAATGCCGGCTGAAGACCTGGACCGCCGCAGGGCCAGGGCTCACAGGGCCCCTGTGGGGCCCAGAGAAAATTGCCCTACTTGCCTTCCCCCCCCGGGTGGCCCTGCTTCCTCTTGGGGTCGGGCCTGGAGCATGCCCCATGGGTTCCCTGGCCAAACACACCCCTGCTCCCTATGCCCAGTATCCCCTGGACCTGCTATGCCCATTTGTGGTGCCCTTCCACATATCCCCCACCACAAATGCACAGTGCCCTGCACATCACCACTCTGCCCAGTGCACCCGCACCCGCACCTAGGGTTACCAGATAGCAACTATGAAAAAACGGGATTGGGTGGTGGGGGATAATAGGTGCCTATATAAGAAAAAGTCCCAAACCATGTGACTGTCCCTTTAAAAATGGGACATCTGGTCACCCTACCCACATCTTTTGGCTGGGTGGTGATGGGGGACTTCAACTATCCAGATGATTTGGTGGTGATGGGGGACTTCAACTATCCAGATATATGTTGGGAAAATAACACTGCGGGGCACAGACTATCCAATAAGTTCCTGGACTGCATTGCAGAACTTGTTATTCAAAGTTGAAAATACTGGGGAAGATCAGACTTGATTTTAACAAAATAGGGAGAACTCGTTAGAATTTAAAGTAGAAGAGCTTGGTGAAATTGATCATGAAATCATAGGTTTGCAATTCTAAGAAGGTGGAAGGAGACAGCAAAATAGAGACATCGATTCAGGAGGCAGATTTTGTAAGGCTCAGGAGCTGATAGGTAAGTCCCATGAGATCAAGACTGAGGGACAAAAACAAACTGAGGAGAGTTTGCAGTTCTTCAAAGGCACTATAAGGGCCAAAGAAGCTATTCCGAAATGGGTAGCAAAGATAGAAATGTGGCAAAAAGACACTTGTTAACCACGAATCTGCATACCTACAAAATAAAGGATCAGATAAAAAATAACTACGTCCAGATTACAAGGACGAATATAGGAAATAACACGGGAAGCAGGCAAGATTAGAAAGGCAAGCACAAAATGAGCTCAAACTAGTATGGAATAAAGGGAAACAAGAAAACTTTTTATCAATATTTAGAAGTCAAGAGAAGACCAACAGCGTATAGGCACTGCTCATGAAAGGAACAACGACAGAAACTTGAAAAAGAGATGCTAATGACTTCCTCTGTTCGTCTCACTGAAGTCTGAAGAAGGTCCTACAAGTGAATGCTTATGAGGAGGTAGGTTTAGAAGATAAAATAAAAAGAACAATTAGAAAAGTTAGATGCTGCAA
This sequence comes from Chelonoidis abingdonii, assembly GCF_003597395.2. Taxonomy (NCBI): domain Eukaryota; kingdom Metazoa; phylum Chordata; order Testudines; family Testudinidae; genus Chelonoidis; species Chelonoidis abingdonii. The sequence goes on along the minus strand of NC_133769.1, from coordinate 308,395,462 downwards.
GTCACCAAGGCGATGAAATCATCTAAAATACTCAAGAGTTAATCGAGGAATATCGGGCCTTTAGCTATTATCTTGGATAGTCTGGCGAGACGGAAGATCGAAGACTGGAAAAAGGCAAATACAGTGCCATCTAGAAAAAGGAAAATAAAACAACCCAGAAAACTACAGACAGTTAGTAACTCTGTGCCAGGGATAATGGAGCAGTAATTAAAGAAATCATTCGCAAACAGTGGAAGGTGTTGGTGATAGGATAACCAGCATGTTTTGAAAGAAACAAATGTGTCAAGAAATCTGAGAGCTTTCTTTATATGGATAATAGCTTTGGATAAGAGAGGGTGATTGTATACCAAGACTTTAGTAAGGCATTTGATACGGTCTCGAGAATATTTTATCAAAAAACTCAATACAATAGATTGGGGCTACATAAGGTGGGCATAACTGATGGATAACCGTACTCAAGAGAGTGGGGGGGGGGGGGGGGTTATCAATGCCTCCATCTCATTGGAAAGGATATAACAAGTTGGATTCCAAGGTCTTTTTGACAGCTCTGTGCAATATCTTCATCAACGATTAGATGATTGAATAGAAAAAGCTTTATAAGTTGTGGACGTACCAATTGAGGATGTGCAATCTTTGGAGTACAGTCAAAATTCAAACTTGATCTGGCAAATTGGAGAATGTCTGAAGTAAACTGATGAGTTCAATAAAGACAAATGCAAATTGACATCACTTAGAATGAAAACGTTTCACACATACAGTCTGGGAAGATACTGGTCTAGAGCAGTATGCAGAAAGAGATCTAGGGTCATAGTTGGACCACAGCTACATATGAGTCAAACAGTTTGATACTGGCAAAAAAAGCAAAATCGATTCTGGATGCATTAAAGTGTGTTGTAAACGAGACACAGAAGGCATATCTTCCGCGTACTCTTGCATGGTAGCATCTCAGCTGCGATATGCGTCCTGCGGACCACATTTCAAGAAAGAGTGAGAGAATGGAGAGTCAGAGAGACAACAAAGAATGATTAAAGGTCTTGGAGAAATGCTAAGAGAAGCTGAAAGAATTGGTTGTTTTAGTTGAAAGAGAAAACCTGAAGACATGATACAGTTTTTAGTATAAAGGTTCTCGGAGGAGGGGAGGAAAACTTGTCCACCTTAGCTTCATATGATAGAACAGAAAGCAATGGGCTTAAACTGCAGCAGGGAGATTTAGTCTTAACATTAAGAAAAGTTCAACTGCAGGGTGGGTAAAAACGAATAATTGCTAGGTTGTGAATCTCCGGCTCTGGAGATTAAGAGTACGTTAGATAATGTCTAATCAGGGATGGTCTAGACAGTATTTGGTCCTGCCATGAGGGCAGGGGACTGGACTCGATGACCTCTTGAGGTCCCTTCCAGTCCTAGAGTCTATGAATCTATGAATCTATGAATCATAACTACCGAGCACCACCCCACAACCCGACCACAACTGTCCAGCACCCACACAGAACCCCCATTTCCTAGCACCCCAAAACACATAAACCTCCCCCACTGCCCAGCACCCCCACCCCCTCACAGCCCAGCACCCCCCACTAGCTCACCAGACACAGACTCTCCTCACACCCCACCCTCTGGCTGAACTCACTGCTGCTGGGAGGTGACTGTGTCGGCTGGGCTGAACCGGCAGTGTGGCCGAGGCTGGTCCAGTTCCCGGGATGGGAAATTGCTCTGGCTCCTTGGGAGCAGTGTGATCACCCAGGCGAGGTCCTGCCCCTGCCCTGGGCAGCCTTTCAGGACCTTCTTGCCTGGAGGGACCCAGCCATACCCCCCACATTGCCCCTTCTCCCCTATGCTGGCCGAGAGTGGAAAAAACCAGAGCTGCACCGGGGTCTGGCCAGGAGGCGGAGAGAAGGTGGGTGGGGACAAGTGGCAGAGAGGAGCCAGCGGGCTGGCGGAGCCTCAGGGCTCAGTGCAAATGGAGCAGGCCAGGCTGAGGCCCCTTCTGAGTGTGGGCCCAGCACCTCGGCACCATTGTAAACCTGGTATTGCTGGGGCAGCCAACCCTGATTACTGAAAGAAACACACCTGACCAGGGATCAGGTAATTCCCCTATAAAAAGTAGCTGAAAGCTGAACTCAAGGAGAGCAAAGACTGCTGGGAGTGAGGAGACTCCAGCAGAGTCCAGGGATTTCTGACTATGGTTTATCTACACCAGTGGTGCCCAACCTTATTACACAGGAGTGCCACATAAACCTTATCTGGGCCAAACATAGTCTACATATTTTAATAGGATTTGAAGTCATCCATATTGATTTATAGTCGAAGTTCAGCTTGTTTTGTGTGTATTTAGATAGGTTGTTTCTGTGTACAGTTTTGTCTATTTACACACTTGTGTAAACTAAAATGATGTAAACGTGATGACAAAACGCTAATGAATCGGCTGTTAGTATATTGCAGGAATTGTCACTCTTTGGCACGCGGCCCGCCAGGGTAAGCCCCCTGGTGGGCCGGACTGGTTTGTTTACCTACTGCATCCGCAGGTTTAGCCGATTGCAGCTACCCCTGGCTGTGGTTCGCCGCTCCAGGCCAACGGGGGCTGTGGGAAGTGACACGGGCCGAGGGATATGCTGGCCATGCTTCCCACCACCCCCATTGGCCTGGAGCAGCGAACCACGGCCAGTGGGAGCCACAGTCGGCTGAATCTGAGGACGTGGTGGGTAAACAAACTGGCCAAATGTTGCTGATCCCTGGTATATTGTGTTGAAGCAAGCTGCAGCCCTTATGAAATACTCTGGTGGGCTGTGTACAGCCCACAGGCCATAGGTTGGGCACCCCGGATCTATACTGCCCAGCAGTGGGGCGTATGAATAGCAATGTGCACCAAGGCTGCACTGTAAGTCACTCGTGGGTGCTGCGGGTGCAACCCATAAGGTTCCTAGTTTGCCTTCATGTAATCTTCTTCAAACAGGACTACATTAATGGGAAGAAGGAACCTTTTTGTTCACACCCCTGGCATCCACCCGGGGGAGTTACAGAGCAGCACTATACTGCAGGGCAGTATAGATGTAGCCCAAGATTCCAGCTAGGAAGTGCTGGCAGTAGCCTGCTAAGGCAGGGGAGACCCTGAGAGAGCAGGGGAAAGACAGCCAAAGTTCTCCAAGCAGAGTGGCTTGGGAGCAGGAAGAGAAATGGTTGTTTGTTGGACTTTAATTTTGGACTCTGAGTTTTATTTTGAGTTTCTTTTGTGAATAAACCTAGGTCCCAACAAGGGGTATTTTGACCCCAGAAAAAGAGTGTGGAGTCTGCATAAAGGGCCGTTGAGGGGGAAACAGGCAGGTGCTGCAGGGTGAACTCTGGCCATAGGGGGTTGCTCACAACGTGGTTGCCCTTGTTATAGTGAGGAATAAAAAAATGAAGATTATGAATGAAATTCTGCCCTTAGTAATGCATAGGTGTAAATGAAGGCAGAATTTCTCAAATTTATATATAAATGCATGTAATAAAGATGTCAAACGTCTGCGATATATGCTAAACTGAACTTGAAAATGTGCTTGTTTTTTTTTTAGGTTAGCCAATATACCAAAGCAATTGAAATGTATGAACAGAAAATCCAAAACCTAACCATCAAGGTGGAACATATGGCGTCGACCAGTGTTTCTTACACTGAGTTGGACTTTCAGTTACTGAAACTGGAAATCAATGAAATGCAGAGACTGGTCACTCAGCTGAAATCCACACTTGTTGGAAGCAATGTGATTGTTGAACAACTATACGTGGAGGTAGAGTATGAGGGTTATTCTGCCATTCAGAAACATTCAGTTCTCTGTTACACCAGCGAAATCTGGAATGTCCCTACTATTGTCAGTGGAGTTATTCTGGATTTAAATCAGTGTAAATTTAAGCAAATCTTGGCTTTAACATGTTTCTTCATATCTGGCAAAAAAATGGCAATTTTTATCATTTGTGTGACTGAAAGTTAAAGTTCTTGGATGCTGCTATATTAAATAAATATGCTGTCTAAATTATTATAATAAATATTAATTTATGGGCACCTATGCTTGAAAGCTTCTATGCTCTAACAAATATAATTAAAACCTTAACTTATTAGGGCAGTGACCCGATTAATATAAAATCAAGAACTGGAAAAGACTCATACCTTCCCAATATTCAATAAATCAAATTTTCAAAATTATCATTCATTCACCTGGAGTGACTAATTGCTTTTGATGGTAAGTAAAATATCATTAGTTTCTTCACTGTCCTTTTCAACATTAAAGGAGTGTGTGAGTAGATTATTTATCTGGGCAGGTAAATTTTCAAGACACGTCTGCAAGGCTGAAATCATTTATAGGTAACAGTTAATAACCGAGTAAGCCTTACTGGACATTTTGAGGTGATCTTAAGCATTATGGATATGACTGAATGCTAAAATCACAAATATTTTCTTCTGGTTACATGCATCCTCACGAGACCTGATGTTTATGCTAAAATATTCTTGGGAACATTTCTTAAAACATGTTCTGCAGCACGTTTTGTGAAGTGATAAATCCAGCCTAAAATGTTGGTGAAATAAAGCTAATGATAATTTAAAGTCATGCTGAATTTTTATTTCTCCAGATTAGGAATCTGACTCTCATGGTAAATGATCTGGAATCACTGGACAAAAACAATATCCTTGCAATCCGTCGAGAAATTGTGACACTGCAGAATCGATTGAAGGAATGTGAGAAGGAGAGAAATCAAACCACTCCACCCTCCTATTTCCCACCAGGTAAGCAATCTGTGCATAAATCACATGAGAAGGGATAGTATAAGTAGGAAGAAGACTGAGTTAAATGAAATGACAATACAGCACAGGTTCTGTAAAATTTGCCAGACATGTACTAACCCTTTCAGCAACAGGCTGGTATGAAAGATAAGAGCAGGAAACAAACACTTTCACATACTCTTATACTGTTTTTCAAGTGGAAAAAGCTGGAAGACAGTACAAAAGTATGAAAACTTCTTCCAAACTCTCTCTTTTTGTGGTATAATATAAGAACATAAGAATGGCCATACTGGGTCAGACCAAAGGTCCATATAGCCCAGTATCCTATCTTCCAACAATGGCCAATGCCAGGTGCCCCAAAGGGAATGAACAGAACAGGTAATTATCAAGTGATCTCTCCATCCCTGCCCATCCTGGCTAATAGCCATTGATGGACCTATGCTCCATGAATTTATCTAGTTCTTTTTTGAACCCTGTTATAGTCTTGGCCTTCACAACATCCTCTGGCAAGGAGTTCCACAGGTTGACTGTTGTGTGAAAAATACTTCCTTTTGTTTGTTTTAAACCTGCTGCCTATTAATTTCATTTCAGTTATACTTTTATAGACCTCTACCATATTGCCACTTTAGTTGTCTTTTTTCAAAACTGAAAAGTCCCAATCTCTTATTAATCTTTCCTTATATGGCAGACGCTCCACACCTCCCATCATTTTTGTTGTCCTTTTCTGAAGCTTTTCCAATTCCAATCTATCTTTTTTGAGATGGAGCGACCACATCTGCACACAGTATTCAAGATGTGGATGTACCATGGATTTATATAGAGGCAATATAATATTTTCTGCCTTATTTACCTATCCCTTTGTTAATGATTCCCAACATTCTCTTTGTTTTTTTGACTGCTGCTGCACATTGAGTGGATATTTTCAGAGAACTATCCACAATGACTCCAAGATCACTTTCTTGAATGGTAACAGCTAATTTAGACCCCATCATTTTATATTTATAGTTGGATTTGTGTTTTCCAATGTGCATTACTTTGCATTTATCAACATTGAATTTCATCTGCCATTTTGTTGCCCAGTCACCCAGTTTTGAGAAAGAGTTTTTTTCTGACTAACTCTGACTTTCTTTAAAAAAAAAAAAAAGTTTAAATTCTGTAGCAATTGATAGCTTTCCTTAAGGGGAAGCTTCCCAGTCACTAATGAGTAGGCAAGAGGATTTTTCAAGCAGTGTTACTCCCTTGTATGCATTTTTATGACTTCTTTTTGCCAAATTATTCTAAAGCAGAAGGTATTAAAATGTTCATAATACAATTGGGGAAGAAGACTGCTTTTTCACCTACACCTAACAATTTGGCTAGCAAATCAGAGGTGAACCAGACTAATAACAGAGTTTGGAGAAACCTCTGAACAAAGCAGAGCACTTTTCACTGTATAGATAGTGCACTATATTACCTACCAGCACTTGCATCCTACCACCTTCAGGTCAGTTATTTCAAGCTTCCCATTAGCAGGAGAAAGGAACTGGTAGAAGTAAAAGTTTTCCCTCTGTGGTCTCTTCAGGGCTTGCCAGTATTGCCGGCAGCCAGTGCAGTTTGTCTCTGATAGGAAAAATGAACAGCACTTTCTCTGTTGGGTCAGATGATGCGGGGGCTAGGGGAGGGAAATACACTCTAAAGTCCTTTGCTAATCCTTAGGAAAGCTTACCAATTGTTCAGTGGAAAGTGTAGGGTTTAAAAAGCACTCGAAGGGCATTTCATTGATTTATTGAGGGTGATGGTGTGTAGAGAGAGGCTGCCTCTTTCTTCTCAAGCCTGAGAACAAGTCTTTCTTACAGTTAAAAGGTGCTAAAACCTTTAACCACAGTGCTATGTTCAGCAGCTGTATGTAAGAGGAGGAGGGGCTACTTCAAGGTTAGTGGATCTCTTTCTGGTTGACTTGAATGTGTCATGCTGGCAGCGCACAGCTCCTTTCTTAGCTCTGGGAATGACATGGAAGGCCAGATTCTCACTGGCATAAGTTGTCATAGCTCCATTGACTTTGGCAGGAGTATAGAGATGACTTCAGTGCGGGCTCAGTAGCAGGCTCTTTGTCACACTGGACTAAAATTATCTGGTAGTCAGCGGTGAGTCATGAGCCCTTCATGGACTAATATACCAGACTTCAAGTTATTGGCAAACAGCTCTCACCAGGGAGGGAACATGGAATTAGCCTTCATGGAAACTCAGGCATCTCGGTATGAGGGTCACACTGATTTCATGCACCCTCCTCCCCACCTAAGGAAAGCTGGGATGTAGGAAAATAAATGCCTATAATCTGGTTGTCTTTTGGGGTAATATAGTGGTACCAATTATCACCTGAAATGTTAATGCCTTAGTTATGGATATGTTAATTTAGAGCTGGACATTTCCTTGGTGTTTGTACAAACATAGGCCCACTACAGCAATCTGATCTGGGTGGGTAGATCCCTGTGCCCCTGATATAAATGGGAATCAATGTAGGTATAAGGATCTGCCTGCATGGGCCAGATCACAGGAGTAGGACCAAAATGTAATATGCTCCTTTCCCTAGGGAGCTTACTATTTCTGGGTTGGATGGTGGCACATTGCTGGGCTCCCCAGGAGAAACACAGGAAAAATTGTGGTGCAAGGAGCCACATTTTCCCTCTCTGCCCTGTTCTTCAGGGGTCACAGGCATTGTTCCCTCTAATTTTTTTTATCCATGCATGGAATGCATTTTGTTGCGTGCACCAAATTATCGAGGTAATGTGTGGATGTGTGCTACCACTAGAAACAAAATACTTAGATATAATACATATTTTAAAAAAGCTACCATAGGAATAATTACTCCAGCCAGGACAGGTTAGACATTTTAGAACTCACTACTCAAAGGATTAAATTTAAGCATAAAAGAGAAGTAAAAATTATGAAATGCACAGACCAGTCAAAAAGCTCAAATAACAGCAGTTTGAAAGAATAAAATTACAGAGACTATATGTGCATTGCAGGAAGTATTAAGAAGTAACAGCAACACCACCACCACAAGTATGTGTTGGGAGATGAGTGTGAAAGACAGAGTGTGTATGGAACAAATGGGTATAAACTGGACACTAGGAAGTTTAGACTTGAAATTAGACAAAGGTTTCTAACCATTAGAAGAGTGAAGTTCTGGAACAGCCTTCCAAGGGGAGTAGTGGGGGCAAAAGGCATATCTGGCTTTAGACTAGCTTATAAAGTTTATGGAGGGGATGCGTATGATGGGAGAGCCTAATTTTGACAATAACTTGGCAATTGAATCTGATATATCAGCAGGTAAGTATGCCCAGTGGTACCTTGATGGATGTTAGATGGGATGGAATCTGAGTTACTACGAGAATTTCTTCGCTGGGTGGCGATGAGTCTGCCCACATGACTCAGGTTAACTGACGCCATTATTTGGAAGTCGGGAAGATTTTCCTCCAGGGCAGATGCAAGCCCTGGGAGGCGCAGAGGCGGTCGGTGGGGTTTCAGCCCTAGGCCAAACTTCACCTTGCACCCCCACCCCGCTAACAACCGCACTCCCGACGCACCGAAACTCGCGCCCCGCCCCGGGGAACACGCCCTGCGTGACAAGGCAAGGCTACTCCTGCCACGCAACAGCTCAACCTCCTCTTCCCCCCTGCACCGCCCACGCAGCTAACTCTGCTGGGCGAACTCCCGCCCGTCGGACCCACCCGGCAGCTAACCCTCCAGGAGATAACCCCGCACCCCCCACATGGCACTAACCCTGCCTGGGAGGACCCCTCTCCGCCCGCCACAGCAGCTAACCCTGCCTGGGAAAAGAGAACAAAACCCCCCCCTTTCTCCCCCCCCCCCCCCACTCCCACGCAACTAACCCGGCCCTGGGGGGAACTTCCCCTCTTCCACCCGCCGTGCCACGGCAGCTAACCCTGCCTGGGGAGGATCTCCCCGCCTGGACCACAGCCAGCTAACCCTGCCTGGTAAGCGCCACGGTTTCACTCATCTCGCCTTGGCTCCCGCCATCCTCCACTGAGTACGCTGGTGTGCTGCTCTAATCTCCCTCCCTGCCCAGGCTTGCTGGCGCTGATTGGAGAGACTTAGAGCTGTGGCTGTTGGGCTTAGCCGGGAGATCATAAAGTGAAGTGATCTGGGGCAGGAGACTGTTCCCCTTGGCGCCCCCACCCCCGTTACTGCAGGCAGCCCACCCGGACACCCCCCCCCCCCACCCAGCTCACCTCTTACTCCACCTGCCCTGCCTTGAGGGTACTTTTAGGCGTCCCCCACCACTAGCACCCTAGGTACGCGCCACCTAGTTTGCCTAGCAATGGTTGCAACCGCCCTGCTCTTGAGTTTTTCTCCTTCCTCTGCACATGGGACATGGGTCACTTTCTGGAGCATTCTCCTGCAAGCTCCTAAGGTTCTAGGTCTTCAAACCACAATTCGACGACTTCAGTAACTCAGACATAGGTTAGGGGTTTGTTATTGAAGTGGATGGGTGAGATTTTGTGGCCTGCATTGTGCAGGAGGTCAGACTAGATGATCATAATGGTCCCTTCTGACCTTAAAGTCTATGAGTCTATGTATGTGTGTGTGAGAGAGAGACAAACATACTGTGTGTGTGCATGTGTGTGTGTGTGTGTGTGTGTGTGAGAGAGAGAGAGATGCGCGCACACACACACGTGCTGCCCCTTTAAGTATATTGCTCCTTTAAGTAGATTGACACTCACCAGTCTGAAGCCTGCTTCTTTAGGCCCAGCAACAGCTGCCAGCAAGGTCCATCCCACTTCTGAGCTCTGTTGTGTCCCTCCCCCGCTGGGCAGAGATGGGATATAGGAGTGGTAGGACAGGGGAGGGGGACACCCTGACATCACTCTCGTTCCTCTCCTCCTGATCTGCACAGCAAGCAGGAGGCTCCTTGGAGCAGCTGGCTAGGGGCTCCCAGGCAGAGGGCAGGACCAGCATGGCAGTTGAGGGAGGGGCACTTAAAGTGTGCAGCACATGATAGACTGCTGGGCGGCCGCCTGTCCGTGCAGCTTAGAGGGAACTATGGGCACAAGGATATCAATTCACTGCTTTCACAACCCCTAGCCTGACATCTTAGCTGTGGTGACTGGCACACTGGGACTATGGAGCCAGGGCTTCCTGCCTCTCCATGCTCACTCCTCTGCCCCTCAGAAGTGAGTTAGCATGCAGACATGTAGTGCCACTTCCCCCTGCACATCCTGACCCAAAGTCTGGGTAGCCTGTGTGAGGGAATAAAGCGTATGTGTTTTCTTAGCTCCCTCTACCTTATTCCCCCACGTGAACATGCAGCCCACCTCTGAAAAAGAGCTAAGACATGGCTTTAGCCCTGGGACTTCAATGATCAGAGGTCTAACACAGTAAAAAAGGAGTTAAAAATGCTTAAGTCTGAATAATTCATATGGATTTGTTTCAAGTACAGCCCAATATTTACAAAATGACATGACATTTTGCTGCTTTTTTCACAAGATCCAGACAGGAAGGCAAGTTACGATTAAATAAACATTGAGTTCCTCTGAACCTGTGCAGAAGACAGATAACCCACCTTGACTATCACAGAGGGTTTTTTTGGAACTCTTTCTGGGAAAGTTTTCAAAAATCAAAATCAAACATCCACTGTATGGAACTTCACACAACTCCTCATGTCATTAAACTAAACATGCTCCTAACTTTATTTTAATAATTCATGCATGGTTTCATAAATAAGAAAACAAGTGTTCAGCAGAGAGATGTCTTTAAGGGAAGAAATAATAATTTATTATTTCTTTTGTAAGAAAAGGTCTCTGCTGAACACGTTTGTTTTTTATTTATGAATTATTATGAATTATTAAAATAAAGCTGGATTGGGTTCAGTTTAATGACATGAACAATTATTTGAGGTTGCAAATATATGAGTTTAGTAGTACCTCTGTACCAGCAATATTATCGGAACAAATCAGAGATTTATAGAAGCACTTAGTAATAACCACTTAATTTTGAAATAAGCTTGCTGTGAGTTAAGTTCAGTAATAGATTCAAAATGTCGACAGTTAAGAACAAACCATAATGCTGGAGACAACGATACACCATGGGTCGGCAACCTCTGGCACATGGCTCCCCAGGGTAAGCACATCCCTCGCCAACACCACTTCCTGCCGCCCCCATTGGCCTGGGATGGCAAACCGCGGCCAGTGAGAGCTGCGGTTGGCCGAACCTGCTGACGTGGTAGGTAAACAAACTGGCCTGCTCCGCCAAGGTGCTTACCCTGGAGAGCTGTGTGCCAGAGGTTGCCGACCCTTGCGATACACAGTAGAGATACAAGGCAAATGTATGGAGTTGGCAGGCTGCAAGCCACTGTGCATCATCATCTGCATTATCTTTCTTGCACTGCATTAGCTGAGGTATGAGCACCTCCAAACATCAGTATGTGTGCCAAGTACTGTGGCCATGTTATTAGCCATGCTAATTGCCATTTGCAGAGCTACAGCCTGCCAGGCCATACAGTGCCTGCATTGTGTACTATATCTGGAAATGAGATCTCAGCGGTCCATTCCTAGTCAGTAAAGCACTTAAGCACGTGTTTAAATGCTTTGCTGAAGCATTTAGAATACTGATTTGCTGTAATTGGAGCATTATTTGCTAGTGTTTTCAACAAGGGAGCAAAACCCAGGGCTACACCATCTTCTAGCACTGTGTCCTCAGAGCAGAAAATTGATCAGAGGGAAGTTAGTGCCACAGAATGGCTGTAACCTCTGCTCTGGCCAACCAAGCCCCACAGATGGCTGGAGCTGACCAAGAAGAGGCATGACCCAGGTGGCCAGGGGAGGCAGCAATTCAGCAAAGCCTCTCTGCAGCTTCCATCAGCTGGGCTCCATAGAAGCCCTAGGAAAAAATGAAATCTGCTTCCCACCCCCAACAGGGAGGGCAGTAAGTGAATTCCTGGATCCCCACATGCTTTGGCACCAGGGGTCAGGCTGGGCTAGGAAGTGTGGTAAAAGCTATACAACAGAAGAAAGGAGACCGTGGAGCTTAGGAAAGGTGGAAAGACAAAAGCAAGGGAGACATGGTGAATTTCACTGGAAAACCATATTTCATAGACTGCTGCAAATGTTACAATTACAGTTTAATGCACATTAGCATTGGATTCTGTAGATGTTACCAATAGTTAGACTGAAAGACCACAAAGATACGATCTTGCCTCTAGGGTGGCGCATCGCTCTATTTAGATGTCAATAAATCATCCCTGCCAGGGATGACTTTGATCCCTCTATTTCTGAAGAAGAAACATTTTGTATTTGCAAATGTAACATTGACAGCCCCCAGTCATTGGTAGGCAGGACTGAACCTGGGACTTCAGGAGCTTAGTGCATGAGCATCTACAGGCTGAGCTAACAGCCTGTAGATGTTAGCCATTAGCTCAGGCTGTAGAGCAGACTCATTTTATTTCTCTCTCTACATGGTCTCAGTGCTACTAGATGGAACAAAACACTACACCCAGAAGGTGTGGGTTACATACTTCCCCTAGCTGAGGAAGCATGTCCCAAGCTTCAGAGTCTTCCCAGTTGAAATCCCAGACAAGCCCCCAGTGGTCATGCTGACAGACCCCAGTTATCAGAATCGAACCAGGGACCTCTGGAGCTTAGTGTATGAGCATCTACCGCATGAGCTAAAAGTCAGTTACCTGTTAGCTAAGGCTGTAGAGCAAACTCATTTAACTCTCTCTGTAAGTGGTCTTGGTGCTGCTAGTTCAGATGAAACACCACGCCCAAGAGCTGTGTGGGTTACGCAAGCACCAGTTTTCTCTAAGTGGAAGGGGTGTTCTAATAATTTCCCAGGGTGAGCATTTTCAGACTGGCCGCAAGGGGTTCTCCCCTCTCTACACATTGCTTTGTATTTTGTGGACTATTCAGAAGATGTTTCTGGCCAAAGGAACCTGTTCGTCTGGCCTTGTCAATGGTAGTATGCATTTCCCTATTCTGCTCCATGGGTGCTCTTCAGCCATCCTTAAGAGGGACCAGCTTTAGGTGTGAGAGCACAGTTCTGTCTTTGTGTTATCTCTGTTCTCAGCGCTAAGGGGGCAATGGTGTTATTTGTGCTGTGGCCACTTCTCTATTAGAAATAAACTAAGGCCAGCAACTCTTTTCGAATAGGCTTGCAAACAGCCATCAAATGATATTCACTGGAAAGATAAAATATAAGTGATTTGTGTCAAAGATTCTCCTCCCTCCCTTCCCTCACTTGAGCATGTGCAACCTCTGCACTGATCTAGGTGTTTATGATATCATTAGCTGTTGCCATGAATTGATCAATCAATAGAAACATGAAATTCAGGTCTTGGCAGGTAAAATTTCCTTCACCTCTAAGAGGGAGGGAGCATTGTCTAGTGGTGAAAGCATCCGAGTTAGGAAATGTTTGTTCTAGTCTTGGCACTGCCACTCACTTGCTGTGTGACCTTTTGCAGGTCACTTAGCATCTGTGTCTCAGATGACCATATTTTAAAGGAAAAAGAAACTTGGCACATGTACACGGTGACATCTTTTAGGGCTGGAAAGAGTCAGACAAAAGGACACTTTTATTTTAAAGTGTGTTGGTGTCACCATGACCAGCTTCTGACTCAGAGAGGGACATGTGTATTTTGGACTGGAGGATTTTTTCAATTTTTAAATCAGCTTCTTTACCAAATGACTGGAGGATAGCTAATGTGATGCCAATTTTTAAAAAGGGCTTCAGAGGTGACCCTGGCAATTATAGGCTGATAAGTCTGACTTCAGCAGTGGGCAAACTGGTTGAAACTATAATAAAGACCAAAATTGTCAGACACATAGATTAGCATAATTTGTTGGGGAATAGTCAACATGGTTTCTGTAAAGGCAAATCAATCAATCTACTAGAATTCTACTAGAATTCTTTGAGGGGTCAACAAGCATGTGGACAAAGGGGATTCAGTGGATATAGCAGGGGTCGGCAACCTCTGGCACATAGCTTGCCAGGGTAAGCACCCTGACGGGCCCAGCCAGTTTGTTTACCTGCTGCATCGGCAGGTTCAGGCGATCGCGGCTCCCACTGGCCGCAGTTCACCTTCTCAGGCCAATGGGGCTGCAGGAAGCAGTGCGGGCCGAGGGATGTGCTGGCTGTGGCTTCCCACCTCCCCCATTGGCCTGGAGTGGCGAACCGTGGCCAGTGGGAGCCGGAATTGGCCAAACCTGCTGATGCAGCAGGTAAACAAACTGGCCCATCCTGTCAGGGTGCTTACCCTGGTGAGCCGCATGCCAGAGGTTGCCAACCTCTGGGATATAATATCTTTAGATTTTCAGAAAGCCATTGGCAAGGTCCCTCATCAAAGCCTCTTGAGCAAAGTAAGCAGTCATGCGATAAGAGGGAAGGTCCTCTCATGGATTGGTAACTGGTTAAAAGATTGGAAACAAAGGGTAGGTATAAATGGTCAGTTTTCAGATTGGAGAGAGGTAAATAGTGGTGTCCCCCTGGGGTCTGTACTGGGCCCAGTACTATTCAACATATTCAGAAATGATCTGGAAAAAAGGATAAATAGTGAGGTGGCAAAATTTACAGATGATACAAAACTACTCAAGATAGTTAAGTCCCAGGCAGACTGAGAAGAGCTACAAAAGGATCTCACAAAACTGGGTGACTAGGCAACAAAATGGCAGATGAAATTCCATGTTGATAAATGCAAAATAATGCACATTGGAAAACCATAAACCCAACTATACATATAAACTGATGGGATCTAAATTAGCTGTTACCACTCAAGAAAGCGATCTTGGAGTCATTGTGGATAGTTCTCTGAAAACATTCACTCAATGTGCAGGGCAGTCAAAAAAGCGAACAGAATGCTGGCAATCATTAAGAAAGGGATAGATAATAAGACAGAAAAGATCATATTGCCTCTATATAAATCCGTGGTAAGTCCACATCTTGAGTTCTGTGTGCAGATGTGGTCGCCCCGTCTCAAAAAAGGTATATTGGAATTGGAAAAGGTTCAGAAAAGGGCAACAAAAATGATTAAGGGTATGGAGCATTTGCCATATGAGGAGAGATAAATAAGACTGGGACTTTTCAGCTTGGAAAAAAGATGACTAAGGGGGGTTATGATAGAGATCTATAAAATCATGACTGGTGTGGACAAAGTAAATAAGGAAGTGTTATTTACTCCTTTTCATAACACAAGAACTAGGGATCACCAAATGAAATTAATAGGCAGCAGGTTTTAAAACAAACAAAAGGAAGTATTTTTCACACAACAAACAGTCAATCTGTGGAACTCCTTGCCAGAGGATGTTGTGAAGGCCAAGACTACAAGGCTTCAAAAAAGAACTAGATAAATTCATGGAGGATAGGTCCATCAATGGCTATTAGCCAGGATGGGTGGGGATGGTGTCCCTAGCCTCCATTTGCCAGAGGCTGGGAATGGGTGATAGGGGAGAGATCACTTGATGATTACCTGTTCTATTCCTTCCCTCTAGGGCACCTGGCATTGGTCACTGTCAGAAGACAGGATACCAGGCTAGATGGACCTTTGGTCTGACCCAATATGGCTGTTCTTATGTTCCAATAATGTAGTGTTCTGTGTTCATTGTGAAACATTGAACAAAGTGTAACTAATAGTCACTTTAAGCAAAGGAATAGTTTTGATAGTGTTCATTCAAGTTCTCTTCATTCCAGACATTGTTCATTCCACTGAATTCTCATTCCACTGGGCTATTTGTTTTGCTAAACAGTGCAAATTCTACTCAGCATAGCAATCCACCTTGAGCAAGCATTGTGTAGCTATAAAAAGCCAAACATTTTGGCTGATGAAATGAAAAACACAGGATATTTCAATCATCCTGAAGCTCCTGGGACAACATAAGAAAAAACAGGACTGTTCTGTTTAAACTAGGATGTAAGGTCACTTTATAGGTACCTCACATGTAAACTGGGGATATTTAAACTGGGGATATTCCAGCTCACAGAGCTGTTGTAAGGCTATGCTCATTAATGTCTGAATTGCTTTGGGAGCTTCAGATGGAAGGCACTGTGAAGTATTGTTTTAAAGTGGTGATTTTAACAGCAGCATGCTAATCTGAAATGAGCCTCTAGAACGAGTGCTGCTAACTCTTCCTCCAACTTCTAAAATTCATTGTTGTACAGTAAGACAAGATGTTCCATTTTCTTGTTTCCCATATTCCCAGAACTGTGCTCCACTGCAGGAGCAAATGGCCTAAAATGCTTCTGAAATTGTATTTTCTATGTGATTTCCCAGCCCATTGGGTTGGAAAGCATAGAATAGGTGTAAAAAGAAAACTGATCACTTATCTGAAAACAGAAGCTGATCACTTATTTACTGCAAGTAAGTACTGACTAAAAACAGAGGTCCCTATAATTTGTTGCAGGATTATTGGCTGTTTTTTCAATATGACCCCCATTCTAGTGGTATGGGCCTTTGCCCACTGTATCTCAGTCAGACTGGACCAGCTGTAGTAATGAAATCCATGTGGTATTTACATGGAACAAAGCAAATCATTGACAAAGATATGTATGTATTTCTGTTCTTGCAACAAAGCTGATTCTTATAAAGAACACACTGTAAATCATCCCCCGCAATCATGCCATTTGAAAAACCCATATTTTCTTTTTGCTTACAGGTAGCTGTGGTCATGGTGGAATTGTGAATATCAGCAAGCCCTATATTGTACAGCTGAACTGGAGAGGATTTTCCTACAAATATGGTGCCTGGGGTAGGGATTACTCTCTTCAGACCCCAGAGAAGGATCTATACTGGGTTGCACCTTTGAATACAGATGGGAGACTCTTGGAATATTACAGACTTTATAATTCCTATGATGATTTGCTGCTGTTCAAAAACGCTAGAGAAAGGAGAACGACATACGGGGAAGGCAGTGGCACTGCAGTTTACAATAATTTCATGTATTATAATATATATGGTTCAGTAGATATGGGCAAGCTCAATTTAAACACAAACACCTTAGCTTTGAGGAAAACTCTGCCCGATGCTGCTTATGGTAACCGTTTCTCTTATGCTGGTGTTTCGTGGCAAGGTATGGACTTTGCTGTGGATGAAAGTGGATTATGGGTAATTTATTCAACTGAAGAAAGCACGGGTAACATTGTGATTAGCAAACTCAATGATACCACACTTGATGTGCTCCATACTTGGAAAACGAGGCAGTACAAGCCATCTGTTTCCAACGCTTTCATCATATGTGGTGTTCTGTATGCCACAAGACCAGTCAGCACTAGGAAAGAGGAAATATTTTACATGTATGACACCAACACTGAACAGGAAGGCAAAATTAGCATAATTATGGACAAAATGTTAGAAACAGTTCACAGTATCAACTATAACCCCTCAGACCAAATCCTGTATGTTTACAATGATGGTTACCTTGTTAAATACAATCTGATTTTTCAACCTGTGTTACCCTGATATGAATATACAGAACAGCTAGAGATCATAGAAAGTCCCATTTTATATCCCCGTGGACAATGTTTATATTAGACTAGGATCTAATCCTACCAAGAGTAGCTACTGGGCATAGGGTTTATTACCATGAGCTGTCCCATTGAAGGGATTACTTACATTAATAACCTCTATGCCTGGTAATAACTAGTTGCAGGATTAGGTTCTTAGCTTTTTAACTGGTGTTTAGATAAAATGGTGATGAGTGTACTAGAAATGACCCTGCTATAAAGATAAATAGATGACTTCTTGATAGACAGAATATGCATAGCAATAGAGAAATTGCTCACACACTGATGTGCATTTGGAGGAATGTCTTTATTTAGATAACACATGGAAACTGAACTGCTGTTTCATCATCATTGCTCAAAGTATGGAAGGCCATAAATATATTAATCATTGACCTCAAATAATTACTAAAAGATTAAAATTAGAGGAGAATTAAGACTTGATCTTTAAAGAGCAGACCATCAGTTAAGATGAAGCTATGGAAATGGTTGCCTTGCCATGCCATGCCTTCCTTGCAACCCATCCATGTATTTTAGATGACAGGGCTCCAATGCACTACTTTCCTAAAGTTGCACTCCAGGGAAAAAAACCTTACCCTATTTTTGGACAGTTTCATTTTCTTAGCACTGTGTCCTGAGAGCATGATCCATAGCCCATTGAAAGCAATGAGTTCCATTGACTTTAATAGTCTCTGGCAGTCCCATGGTATATGCCTTATGATGCAACAGAGCAGAAACTATGCCACCCTACATGCTTCCATTTGGCATTCTGCAATTTACTATGACCTCCATTAGCATCTTTCAAAAACACTCCAAAAACAAGGAGCCAAAATTTATTTCCAGTATAACTCCATTGGCTTCAATTATTGTACATTGGGGAGCGAATCTAGCACATGATTTGTCAGTTACAGAATACTGAAGTTGGGACAAAATCAGTCATATGCTCTTTATTTTTAAAATGCCACATGGTTTTTTTATCAATATCTGAACTGTAATCATGTCAGAAATACTGACATGTACAATTATGAAAATGCAGTGAATGTTTGCCGGTTTTCTTTTATTAATCCTATCTTTGTCTTCTTATAATCTGGATCAGTAGATGTGAATGATTAATTTTTGTTTAATAAAGTGTTCTAAAAATCCAAACCCTATAGTTATTTAAGTCATTGTGTGACAGCTGGGTAACTTTTGGGATACAGCAAAAAGCCATCTTGACCAAACAATATTGGAAACAGAGATCATCATACTCCATAGCTCCTGGAACAACACAAAGGTGTGAATCAATATGTCAGTAACTAGATGAGGGACTTTATTTCCACCCATTGAAATATGTTCATCGGTTAGATTAACATTCTCCACCAAGTTGAGATGTTACTTGAGAGGCTGAGGCTGATGACCCATCTTTAAGTCACGTGCTGCCATTTAACAGGTATCTACATCCATTTCCTGAAAATTTGTGAAATAAATTTGAAAACCAGCCATGAGCAGAGGCCTATAAAGAATTCACAATAGCCCTACCAAAGGATGTTTAAAAATAAAAAAGCTAATAGACAGCAGAATATTTCTTGCTTCACATTTTTGGGCGAACCAATAATTCCCAAGGGTTGCCCTAATCACAGGCATAAAAGGCAGGTGTATATGGCATCACATTTTAAGGAGAAATTTGAGGTTAGATCCACAAAGAGAACTTAGGATCTCACTTTTGTAGCTTGTATCACTTTTGATTAAGCCTGTTATAAGACAAGGCTCCTATCAGAGGTGCCAGTAGAAAAAAGGGGTGCAGGGGCAAAGCCCCCATATACCCTGAGAGGGCACTGCCAGAAAACTGGGGAGGCCTCACAGGGTCCACCGGGGGAGAGGGAGCGGGGGGCGAAGCGAGGGCAGCATGTGACCCTCGTTGCCCCCCGCACTGGCATCTCTGGTTCCTATATTTCATCAAGGAGTATCAGATGTGAAACAGCATGAAGGTATTTAAGAAGCCAACTCAAAGAGTTCCTCTTACACAAGCAATCAGGTCTTGAGCAGTCCAGGCGAACAAACAAAGTTTAAACTTGTTCTTCATATAATTTAAAAACAACCCTAGCAGCCTATTTAGTTAAAAAAAAAAACAGCATAAAACCCCCACCTCCCTTTCTATTTCGTATAAGGAATTTTGAAATTTAAATCTCAGTGTGATAGACATGCTTGCTTTGATCTGCTTAGCTCTTGGAAGTCCCCAAGGCTCCGGGCTGCTGGCCCCATGCCCCTATAGACAGCTCTGTCTGCCATTAGGGAATTTTTTTCTCCTGAGAACCCCTTAAAACATTTTGTGTACTCCCAGGGATTCACAAAGCCCAGTTTGGGAACCAATGCCATAAATATATGCGGAGATTTAGGCACCTAAAAATGGGATTCCCAGAAGCTGAATGAGATGCTGCTTAAGCTAGCAAGTAGATGGTTGGGCTTGAGTCCATTTAATGCCACTTGGGATTCACAGCTGTGAACCCTCTCCCGAAATTAGGTGTTTAACCTAGGTCAGCCCTGTCTGAATGGGGAAAAGAAAAGACAACGTGGAGGTTGTGATGCCCTTTTCTACACAGTATTTAGAGCATTCAGCTTGGATGATGGGAGATCAGGGTTCAAATCCCCACTCTTCTTGTGGCAGAGCAAGCACTTGAACCAAGGTCTTTCACTGCCCAAGTGAGTGTGCTAAACACTGGACTACAGAGAGGGTGGGAGAAAGGGCTTTCTCAATCTCACCTGTTGAAGCTGCTTCACTTTGTATGAAATACTTAAATAGTCAGTGGGCCAAAGAGCAGTCATAATGACTCTATAGTAGAGGGATTACAGCAGGAGTCGGCAACCTCTGGGCATGCGCCTCGCCAGGGTAAGCACCCCGGTGGGCTGGGCCAGTTTGTTTACCTGCCGCATCGGCAGGTTCGGCTGGTCGCTGCTCCCACTGGCTGCGGTTCGCCGTCCCAGAGCAATGGGGGCTGCAGGAAGCAGTGCAAGTGAGGGATGTGCTGGCTGTGGCTTCAAGAGGTTGCTGACCCCTTGATTACAGTATCTGGTTTACAGACCCAAGTTCTAGTCCTGCACCAATGACTGTTTAAACTTGAACAGCTGCTTAGTTCTAAGCTGTTACAGCATCTTAATATTGTCACTCTGAGAAATTTTCTGATTAGCAACAAACTTGCTTATAGCAGATACGGCCAAACTAGTAGACTTTCTTTTGTAGGAGATTTCTATTTACCAGATAGGTTGTGCAATGTCAGCTCATTCTGTATCTAATATCAGAAAGACTAAAGCAGAGGGCAAGTCTAGCTGATCTGTGCATTTCCCACTTGCAATTTTCAAGTGTCACATCATCTGAACAGTTCCATACCTTTCTGTACTGTCCAAAGAGAGAGTGCCTCTTCACAGTCATGGAGGTGCCTAGTTTGGGGTAGGGCCCAAATGGCCTCATACTGTAAATGAGTTTCTGATATGGTCCTCTCCAATTTACAAAGAGGAGCACAGTGTCCCCAGTCCCAGGACAGGCTTGTCAGATTAAATGGCAATGCAATGGGAAAGCAAGCGCCTTCCATTGAAGCAAATGACACAACTTCCTTTTTCTTCAGTGGGAGCGAGACTACAATGAACCAAAACCTGGACACAAATTCGGTTGTTTGGAGATCCATTCCTGACCTGATTCCTCTCCACAGTCTTGCATCTTGGCCTGTCTCTGTCTTCTCCTTGTGGATATTTTGCTATTTAAATTGTAACTTGGTTAAAATTGAACTCCTTTCATTCCTCTCACGATCTCCATTGCATTCTCAGTCACCACTGGCAGTACTGCCATCCTTCCTGTCACTCAGAGTCATCAAGAAAGTCATCTTTGACTCTTCACCCTCTGTAGAGCCATACATCCAAGCTATATCCAAGCCTTGCCACTCTTCCTCCCTAGCATTTCCGCTATTGGGCCTTTTCCCTCAGTCCACATGACTAAAACTCTCTGGTGCTTATCTGCATCCTCTCTGACCATCCTGGCACCCACTTCACTCTCCTGTCTCATCAAACGATGTTGCAAAGTCACCTTTTTGATCTGTCACAGTGACAATGTCAGTCCCCTTCTCGAGTCCCATAGAATATGTGATCGCAAGCTTTTTGTTCCTCCTTTATGGCCTTTCACAACCTGACCCTTGCCCACTTGTCTACTCTTGTATCCAACCGTGACTTTTCTGCTCTGCCAATGTTGTCAGCCCCCATCATCCATTAGTTCACCTGTCACTCATGCACTTTTATTTTCTTCCATTCTGATGCATGGGCATGCCCTCTAAACTAATCCATAAATCCACTGCACTGTGCTCCTCCAAATAGCTCCTTAAGACCGACTTCTTTCAGATGCCTATGGTAAGTTGTCAACTGATTACAGCTAAGCAGATGTCTTCAGTAGGAACTTCTGATATTTATTGTATTTCATTATATTAAAGACATGAACCAACTGAAAACCATCTATCCATGCACATAGTTGGCCTCTGCATGATCTTGTTTCTTTTACCCTCATTGTTTATCCCTCATTCTTTCAATTTTTACAATTACTTGTTGCCTCTTATCTTAAATGTTGTTGTATGTTCTTCTAGGGAGGAACTGCCTTTTTGCTTTGCATTAGAACAGCATTGAGCGCCAATCATGGCCTCTAGATACTTCTGGGATACGAACAATAAATAATAGCATGCCTGGGATTTTTTGTGCATCTGTATTTTTGTCTGAAATGTCATGCATGCACCTATATGGATTGAATATAAATTGGCTTTGAAAAGTAGGCAAACAATATGTTTCCAGACAACTGTGTAAACATTCTGTTGGAAACAGTGTTTCAACAGTTGTGTGCACATAATGACATTTAAATTTCATGAATTCATCCCTAAATTTATAAAGTGTAAGAGATGGGGATCTCTTTTTCCTGTAGATATTACGCTGCTTTTTTGTGATTGAATATTAGTGCTCCTGAAAGTTAGAGACTAACAAATCTGGTCAGAGTCAATCACAGAGCACAAAGCCAATGAGTAGTCTTTTGCATACTGCACTATAGGTGGGACTCAGTCATAAAAACAACATTTAGCATGTCTCTTGAGAATAGATTGAAAAATCATGAATTGCAGTTTCTGCTGAAGATTCTTGAGGAATTCTGTTCCTATTTGTTCTTAGTCTGTTTTCAAACTCTAACAAATAGTTCTAGTGTTAATTACTTATAGTTATTTGCCAGTGTAATGCCCTTGGAGTTCAGGGAGCATGGCCCCTTTAAAACCTTTTTCTGAGGCAGAAGAAGTGCATGTTGTTTCAGGGGCCTGGGGAGCGGAAGAGTGACAGGGCAGGTATGTCCGTAGGTCCAAACAAGAGGGCTATATTGAGCAGGCCGTCATGTAATGAAGCAGCTGAGAATGAGCCTGGAGCCTGGGAGAGACAAAGCAGTTGATTGGGGCCACCCCAGGACTGGAGCCAGGAGGAGCACTGTGCCAGGGAGGAATCTCCCAAGAAGGACAAACCAGAGCCTGACCCAGAGCTCTATGGGGCTATGAGTACTGGGGCTTGCAACTTTGCATTTGGGTATATGAAAGGAGAATGACATCATCTGTGAAGTCCAGGTCTTCAAGGGATGAGAAGAGTGTCCATTTAATGCCTCTTGCATTGTCTTCTGTTGTAAAACTGACCTCACTGTGATCAACACTGCATGTAAAGTTGAAATAGAAGCTTTTGATGATGTCAATTATATGGAAAGGAATTCCATTTGCCTGCAGAATGTGCCTTAGGCTGGTCCTGTGAATGCTATCAAAAGCCTTCTCAAAGTCTATGAAATTTGTGTAGCATTGCCCCTGTCATTCTAAGCACTTTTCTATTAGGTTTCATAGAGTGAAGATCTGGTCTGTGCATCCACGCCCTTTCCAAAAAACAGCTTGCTCTTTTCTGACAACGCTATCATCTGCCTCTGATATACACTGGACTATGATTTTAAACAATACTTTGCTTGGCACAGATAAAAGTGTGATACTATGCCAGTTATTACAATCACTGAAAGTTCCTTTCTTTGGTATCTTCACTATAACCCCATTGGTCCACTCATTTGGCACTTTTTCCCTTTCCCAGACTGATGTAAATAGAGGGGCCAGGATAGATACTGCTAATTTGGGATTTACCTTGAACAATTCTGCATTCAAGTTATCCTTGCCAGGAGCTTTCCCATTTTTTAAGGATTTGATGGCTTGAATGATCTCTTCCTTAGTTGGGGTGTCTGTGTTGATATCAAGATCTTCTTCTGCCTCCTGGATGTTTGATTCCTCTTTAGGTAGTTCCCTGTTCAGCAATTCTTTGAAATGCTCTGTCCAGGGCATTTCTTGTTCTTTTTCGGTTGTTAGTAGGTGCCCTTGTTTGTTCCTGATGAGAGTTTGTTGGTGTCTGTCGTTTACCACTGATAAGCCATGTCATTTTGTAGATGGTTCCTTGTTCACCACAAGCAGCTGCATCCTCTGCTTGTATTTCCAGATTATCAATATAATGCTGTTTGTCCGCTCTCAAAGGTGTTTGAGCCCCCGGTGTGCCTTGCTATACTGCTCGTAGTATTTGTCCTTTTGCTTCTGGATTTTGTGTCTGAAACTTTTTTCTTCAGGGCTCATCTAGTTTCTATGGAGTTCCATGTGCTGGGTGTAATCCACTCCTTCCTTCTATTCTGCCTGTAGCCTAGACAGGCTTCACTGCTCTGTTTATAAAGCTAGGAATTAATATTTAATTTCACTGAGGAGCTGGGAATCTCCTCTCACCAAGAGGCTGTAACACTTGTTACTTTGTCCCACTTTTTGTTGATCTCCTCATCTGCATTCGCCTCCTCTTCATCAAGGTCTGCAAGTGCTTAGACCCTGTTCTTTAACTGCAGAACGAAGGCTTTCTGTATTTCAAGAGACTTTGGCTTTTCAATATTATAAAGTCTGTGTCCCTTGTTTGGTGGATCCACACTTCTCAGTTTTAACTTGATGGAGGCTGTCACAAGATGGTGGTCGCTGCCAACATCTGCACCCCTTCTCACTTTCACATCTGTCAGCGAGCATCGCCATTTGCTATTGATCAAGATATGGTCAATCTGGTTCTTATCTCTGCCATTTGGAGAACACCATGTGAGCTTGTGAATTTCACGATGTTCAAACAGGGTTCCGCCGACGACTAGGTCATTCATATTACAGAAATCAACAAGCCTTTCTCTGTTTTTCATTCATGGTTCCACACCTATGTCTTCCCATTGCTCTGTTGTTTGTGTTGTCCTTACCAACCTTGGCATTCAGGTCTCCCATGATGATAGTTAGGTCATAGCGTGGTACTTTCTCTAACTTCGCCTGTAGTGTAAGGTAGAATTTGTCCTTTACTTCTTCATCACTGTCATTTGTTGGAGCATAGCACTGAATCAGAGTGATATTATTATATTTCCCTTTCAGTCTGGCCCTCATAAGTCTGCTACTGATGGATTTCCATTGCAGGGACTGCTCCACTCCTGTTCAAAAGTATGGCAACACCCTCATGGTGTTGTCCATCATCCCATCCAGAAAACAGCAAAGTTTCTCCGAGGCTGCTGTTAATCTTCTTGATCCAGTCCATCTGCCCTCGTATAAGGGTCCCTTATACTGTTATAGCTATTCTTGTACAGGAAGAACAAGAAGTATACTGGTATCAGCATGCAGCATAGGTGTAACCATGTAGGTCCCGGGATATTAAAGAGACAAGGTGGGTGGGGCAATATATTTTATTGGACCAACTTCTGATGGTGAGAGAGTCCTTTCCCAGACCTGAAGAAGAGCTCCCTGTAGCTCAAAAGCACCTCTCTCTCACCCACAGAAGTTGGTTAAGTAAAAGGGATTACTTCACCCACCTTGTCTTTTTGATATCCTGATATAAGTCATCTTTATACCACTGCAACTGCATCCACATTAGGGCTTCTAATGGTATAACTATTGTAGTAAAAAAATTTGAAATGGTCATCCTGGTTACAAAAAATGAAGTATAAATAGGCCCAATTCTAATGATATTCAAAACTTCTGAACAACTTCAAAGAGCTAGCTATTTAAAAAAATAAAAATCAATGAAAAAAAATAAAGTTCTCTCTTCCTCCACACTCTCTAAAAATGTGGAATTTCCCCTCCGAATGACATTGAGGCAAGGTTCAGGATGGGAAATCTGCAGTCTTGCACCAGTGAGAGGGGTAGTATCCAGTATCTTGTAAACCATCAGGAATGGGAATTAATATTTAATCTCACTGAGGAGCTGGGAATCTCCTCTTTCCAACGGGCTATCACGCTTGTTCCTAGCCTACCTAGGTTTTGAGATATCAGACTTTAAAAAAAATAATAATCACATTACAATTTGTAGAAAAGAGTGTGTGTGTGTCTCTCCTCCCCTCTGGAGTGCAGACAATAAGCAAGCTGTTTGTCATGCACAAGGCTGCAAATGGAATGAATAAAGCTGAATGGGCAACCATTCTTAGGAATTCTACAGCCATTGGCCTGGTTCCTCTGGACTAGCTGAGTTGTGCTTGGCTCAGGTTGAGCAGGTGGAGGAGTCAAAGGTGACTTGCAGCCATCATCCCAGTAATGAGGCTGGTGGGTACTGGCCTTGGTGAAAGTCAGAGCAGCTTTAAGTCTCTTGTATCTGATGCTGGCTGCTAATGGTCCCCAGGAGTCATTCCAGAAGCTGGGAATCAGCTGGATGAGGCAATATCCTGACGTTGCTCCTTTCCTCCTCCCCCATCTCCTGTAATAGGATTTGAGCTGGGTTACAGCTTCTTTGTGCAGCTACAGTGGTGCAAAGCTGCCAGAAGTCACTGGAAAACTGGGCCCACCATTTGGTTCTTAGGGATCAATCCTGCTCCCACAGAACTGATTGGCAAAATTTCCATTGACTTTAGGCCTCAAATCTTATTCATGCTTTTCATGAAGCAAACAGTGAAGGAATTTAAGAGGGAAATATGATAAAGATTCAGATTTAAAGGGGAAAATGAACTATTAATTTGCTCTTTTCTAGCACAAGTGTCAGAACTGAGTTGCTTTACTGTACTGAGTTTCAAAATAGGTGGGAAAAGGGAAGTGGCAGCTTACTGTTAGCCCATATAATTATCTATCTAATCCAGGGGTCTGCAACCTCTGGCACGTGGCTTGCCAGGGTAAGCACTCTGGCGGGCCAGGCCAGTTTGTTTACCTGCTGCACGGCAGGTTCGGCTGATTGCGGCTCCCGCTGGCCACAGTTCACCATCCCAGGCCAATGGGGGCTGTGGAAAGTGGTGCAGGTTGAGGGATGTGCTGGCTGTGGCTTCCTGTTGCCCCCATTGGCCTGGAGCAGTGAACTGTGGCCAGTGGAAGCCACGATCGGCCGAATCTGCAGATGAGGCAGGTAAACAAACTGGTTCGGCCTGCCAGGGTGCTTACCCTGGCAAGCCGTGTGCCAGAGGTTGCCAATCTCTGATCTAACCTATTAAATTTTTTTTTAAAAGCACCAAGCTGAGTGGTACCAAAAAATTGGTCATGCAGAAAAAAAACAGTTAAAAAGATGAGGGATTCAAATAACTTTTTATAATCTAATAAAGTAAGAGGACACCAGATTTGTGTGGAATGTAAGTGACTCTGGGAATGAAATGTATGCAGTCCCTTGCAATAAGGGGTATTTTGGAATCTTAAGTCATAGTTTTGATACTTTGGTTCTCAGCTCATTTTAAGTCCATAGGTATGTCTTCAGGAGAATTCCAATTTCCAGTTAATCAGAATAGTGCCTTCCTTCTGATTTGGAATGGGCTGATTGATCAAAATAAGAATCATGGAAAATTGAGCCAACCATTGTGCAAGGGCATTTCAGTCTACAGCAGCGTTAAAGACTGAGATTTAATACTCAATTCTCCCCAGGAATGTCAAAAATGCATATTTAAATAACACGGATTGTTACCATCCACATTCTGAACAGAACCCAGAGCCTTAAACTGTTCTATTTGTTGTATACATATGGAAATACTGTTTACAGCAGAAAAGTAGAGGTGCAAATTCTTTCTATGCATGATGTGGGACATTTAATACATTCAATAGTAAAGCAATTTTATACATTTTGAATGGAAATGTTTGCTTATTCTTCTCACTCTGAAGCCCCACCATCCTGGAAGATATAGCAGAGCTAAAGGCTCAGACTTTTTGGAGCTCAATAAAAAGGCTTGCGTGACTGTCAAGGTTCCTCCCCCACTCTGAACTTTAGGGTACAGATGTGGGGACTTGCATAAACACTTCTAAGCTTAACTACCAGCTTCGATCTGGTTTTGCTGCCACCATCCCGATTCCTCAGTTTGGAACACCCCCTTTCCTCCCCAAACCTTCCCCTCCCTGGGTAGCCTTGAGAGACTTTTTCACCAAGTTCCTGGTGAACACCGATCCAACCCCTTGGATCTTAACACAAGGAGAATTTAACCATCCCCCCTCCTTTCCCCCCACCAATCCCTGGTGAGTCCAATCAATCCCCTTGGATCTTAAAACAAGGAAAAATCAATCAGGTTCTTAAAAAGAAAGCTTTTAATTAAAGAAAGAAAGGTAAAAATCATCTCTGTAAAATCAGGATGGAAAATACTTTACAGAGTATCAGATTCATATAGCCCAGAGGAACCCCCTCTGCCTTAGGTTCAAAGTTACAGCAAACAGAGGTAAAATGCTCTCAGAAAAAAGGAACATTTACAGTTGAGAAAACAAAAATAAAACTAACATGCCTTGCCTGGCTGTTACTTACAAGTTTGAAATATGAGAGACTGGTTCAAAAGATTTGGAGAACATGGATTGATGTCTGGTCCCTCTTAGTCCCAGAGCGAACGACCCTCAAAACAAAGAGCAAAAACAAAAGACTTCCCCCCAGCGAGATTTGAAAGTATCTTGTCCCCTTATTGGTCCTTTGGGTCAGCTGTCAGCCAGGTTTCCTGAGCTTTTTAACCCTTTACAAGTAAAAGGATTTTGGTGTCTCTGGCCAGGAGGGATTTTATAGTATTGTACACAGGAGGGCTGTTCCCTTACCTTTATAGTTATGATAGTGATACAATTGCACTCTGATTTAACAGTTTCTGATTCTTCCCTATGGCAATATTCTACAGAGCAGGTAGAATATTCCACCATTGCAGGGTCACAGAGCTCAAGCTCCAGCCCAAGTCCAAAATCGCTATACAACAATTTTTCAGCCCCATAAGTTCGAATCAGTTGACTCAGGCCAGCCTGGGTTTTTTTTTAATCCCTGTGTAGATCTACCCAGAGGAGATGGGAAACAGTGAATCCACTACTGTCTCTCTCTTCCATGCTCCATATGAGTTCTCTTCCTTCTCTCTTTTTAATTGGAGAGGACAAAGTGACACAGAGGAATTTGGAGACATGCCCAAGAGCAGACAGGAGACAGTCAGTCACTGGAAGACCCAGGAATCAATCCCAGGAATTACTTCAAACATTTCATTTAATTCTAATCTCTTTGAACGAATGTTCATTCAGATTCAATGATAATCACCACAGTGTACATACCTAGGAATACAGAATGCCACTTTGTGTTGATTTTTAATTTTATTCTGTGTTAAATCATTACATTTCCAAGTGGACAGATCAGTAGCATAATTTGGTTTTTAAGTGTATACAGTCCCCAATCAGCACTGGAACTATGTTATGATTCACAAGCAGTTCATGAATATTTTCTTTGCATCTCTAAGACATTCATCTGGAGGATAAGAGATGAGTTTTTCATGTTTCTCACAGTTAGCATGTGGGCAGGTGAAGTGGAAGGGAGTTTGGATCAGTGGATCATATGTGATTGAAGGGAGGCAATTGAAGATTGGTATTGTTATGAGCTGAGTGAAATGCTATTATGGAGTGAGTCAAGAGATTGATGGGTGCGAACTCACCTTCAATTAACATAAATGTAAGCATAAGCACCACCTAAGACAAAGGAGGTGTGTGAACGTACCCAGGAGTGTTTGGCCGAGTACTGTTTTGTTTTTTGGTAGGTGTGCATGGGAGAAAAAGATCTCACAGAAACTGAGGTCAGACAAGAACATTTAGAGAAAGAGAAAGGCAGCCTGAAGGAGCAGCTATATGTATGGTGTCTGACCCTGGAAGAAACCAGGGAAGAGCTTTGGGGTTGGAGTGCAGGCTGAAAAGAGTGCTCTTGGCACTGTGATCCAAAGAAGTCATTTCCTATTATCTGATTCCTTCTACATTCGCAGGACACTGGACTTTGTACATTCTCTGTAAATAAAATTGTATCAAAGAAATACTTAACTACCACCAATTTCTGCTCCCCACAGGGTACCAAAATGACTAGCTGCTCAGGTTGAAAAGGGGCATCAATATTTACAGTATGGAGGAGGTGGTTTGTGGCCCCCATTACTGTAGAAGAAGTACAATGGCACAGAAGTATAGTGGTTAGATTTCAAGGGATCGTTGGTGGGTGGATAAGGAGGATAGGGCAGAATTTAGAATGTTTATGGAGATTTAACTTAGAATTGCCCAACTTGCAGATTGTTAAGAGAAAATAGGCTTGTGAGAATTCAATTTTTTTAAATATAATTTTGATGAATATCAATGTTTATTTTAAAGCATTTTTAAAGATTTTTTAATAATTTAAATTTTCACAGTCATGGGAAATTA
Source organism: Chelonoidis abingdonii (assembly GCF_003597395.2). Taxonomy (NCBI): domain Eukaryota; kingdom Metazoa; phylum Chordata; order Testudines; family Testudinidae; genus Chelonoidis; species Chelonoidis abingdonii. The sequence continues at coordinate 308,365,585 of NC_133769.1, read as the reverse complement.
TAGGGGTGTCAAACAATGGTGAGGGGTGAGGTCAGATTATTTAATGACAGTAGATGTTGAGAATCAAAAAGTTAGCTTTATAACTGTTAAAACAAATTGTCATCACCACGTCAACATATGCAAAATAAATATCCTTACAACAAACTCCAGTAAGTTTGCAAGCAGCATTTTTTACTTATCTGTAAATTTTGATTATTGTGGATGGAAATATATACACAAACCAATGAAAAAGTATGGTAAAATTGATGTTTATCAACTTTTAATGATAAAAACTAAATTCTTCCATGTCTATCTATAGATGCCACATTTTAGCACATTTCATAATTAAATGATGCATGTTTACTACTATAAAAATCTTGAGTAATTTTGTTCTAAAATTTTGCATTTCTAAAGTCACATATTCTTATTCTACACAGCAAAATATATATGTTTTAACTAAACAATGCATTGAATAGACTTTGAGGGCTAAATCTCTAAAGCATTCCAAGGATTTAATCTTGTATGTATCTTAGTGAGTGAATGCTAACAGTCAAATGCATCAACATAAGTAGTGCTGTGAAACATAGCTGGTATGTGGGAGAAATAGAGATTTTGTCTATCAGGTATGACACCAAAGTTCCAGCGTTGTTAGTGAAATTCGGACACTTCAAAGAGCGCAGTCTCAGCAAAGAAACTGCAGATGAAATCAGCAACAAAGAGGTTAATGTGCTGAGAACTGGAAAGCAGACTATGGCTAAATTGAGCAAAAATTGCCATTTTGTACCTGAATCTTTCACAATCCATCATTCATTTGCAGCTATATTGTGCTATCAATCCATGTGCATTCCATGGGGTTTCAGCAGCACAACTCCCATTAACTTTAATAGGAGTCAGGAGAATAAAGTGCTGAGCTAAGCACTTTGAAAATGTATCCTTTCATTCTTAAAAATATATTACTCTGCTTTGTGCAGTGGGGAATCTGTAGGAAATAGATCTGAATGCTTCATAAATGGCAGTGTGCTTTGTGCCTAATGTTTACAGGGTGGTTCATAGGCTGCTTTATACTACAGTGGACAATAGATTTCATTACTCAAATAACCAAATGATTTAGAATTTATCGATACGAAGCAGACAAATCTCTCTCAGTGAGATAATTATATGTGTGTGCATATGTGTAGGTAAGGCAGGAAAGACAGACCATTTAGGAAAATGAACTGCTGCTGCCTCTTTTGTAAAGCCAGTTGCCAGGATACAGTCAAGACCAATAGTGAAAGTGTAGCTGTGGCAGTTCTGGTGTTAAATGAAAATACGCACCGCCCCCATCAGCTACCAAATGAGACTCAGCCAAATATTTAAACCCTAGGCCAGAGGACCAGTGCTTAATTTGTGCCAGGGTTTGCTAGGCCTGAGCCCCAGCACCCTTATGCTTAGCAGTTCGTAGCTCTGGCACTTCTGGGCTTGCTGCATCAGTTATGAATGTAAAAAAATTGCTGGACCCCTCACCTTTTTCCATTACAAATTAAGCACTGCAGAGGACCATATGCAAGTGCATCCATGCCCCCATCTTCTTGTAAACAATTATAGTAAATGTGTGTGCATATCAGAAGATTACATGTACCTCAAAGCCAGAGCCTGCAAGATACTGAGTCATCCTCTCTCATTAACGTCACTGGATGGGAATTGTGGGTGCTCAGCACCTTACAACCTCACAGGGGTGGGTTCTAACTACCTGGTTGTCTACTTTGCTTCCTAGTTTTTATGCACAATTGCAATGATTCTGACAAAAATTAGCCATTCTTACATATGGCTCTACATTCTGTCATTTCTTGAACACACAAATCAGCTTTGATCTTTGACACATCCCAAAAAGTGTAGATAAAAATTGCCTGTGGTAACTTAAAAAAATACAATAGCCATAAATGCCTCTGAAAGAGGGATATAAACTTTCCTCTTAGTTGCATACATAGTCATATTTTTTATTTAGCAAGAAAGTTTTTGCACGGATGTCAAGTTTTGCTGCTCTAGGAATGTGAAAAAGGGGACAGAGTTTTAAGTGTATTGAGATCAGTAGGCACAATCAGTTCTCAAGACTATTCTCCTTATCCAGATAAACAGTAATTCTTTACAATGATTTCTGAAGTGTACCTTGTTCCCATTTACTTAGACACGCAGTGCATATAGTGAGAACCATTGAAAAGTGTTGTCTTGCATTATCTAAGGGATTCTGAAGGAAATTGAGGAAATCTGCATTACAATACATTTTTTCCTGAGCGGAGGGATCTCACAAAGTGTACCCTGCACAACAGAGGCAGTTTTTCAGGGTAATTTACATTATGATTGTATTATTCCTTCCCAAATATGGTACACCCCTCAAGGACCTCCACAGTCATATCAGGAATTGTTCATCCCAGACGAGGGGGATGAAATGGTGGGTGGAAGTCTCCAGATCCAACAACACGAATATATGCTTCCATTTTCAAAATGAAAAATTAACATTACCCTTTCCCATTGCCAGCAAAAACTAATCTCAGTCAGATCTGATGTTGGATTCCCAGGGATTCGCTGCCAGGCCCAGATCAAGGTGAACTGGTAGATACTCCTGCTCCTTAGCAAACTACAAGCTCAACCCTAAAGGTGTTCCTTGCAGATCAGGGTTAAAAATGCATTGCTGGGGGATTATGGAGGAACCTTACGCTGGTATTGCTTATAACCTTCATGTTCCTGTGTATGAATAGAAGGGTTCAAGTTTCCCTGCTGTCAAACTGGTGTCTTTTCCAAGCATTAAATTAAACTGAACCTGAAAGAAAAGGGCATAATTGTTTCCAGTCCTTGCACAGGTTTGTGGGCACAAGGGTATCTCTCTCTTTGTATCTCTGTGCATGGGTTAGGCATAATTATAGTCCTTCATCAGCCTGAGGGTAAATGTTACTCAAGTCTAGTGCCACTAGACTCCCTAGAGGAGTCAAGAAAGGGCAAGGCAAAGTGGAGTTGGTCCTTCCCATGTAAAAAGCGTGTATTTCACTAGTACAGCTGATGTGTTCTCCCTCTGCCCCCGGTGAGGTTATGCTTGCCTGAGCTGCCCCAACACAACATTGGCCAATAGAGTCCAGTCGGAGGATCAGTCCATCAGCATCTTTTTCTAACACTAAGTTCACTTAGGGCCTGAACCATTTCCATTGACTTCACTGTGGGTGGGCGGTGGAGAATATAAAATAGGACATGAAGTCCATCAAAATAGTATTTTTATTTTAGCTGAGCAAATAATTTGCTGTGAATAATTTGTAGATTTTCACCCTTTTGTCCTATTTGTGAAACTACTACATTTATTCATTTGTATACCTTCATATGTTTTTTGCCTAGGACTAGTGTCAAGGTTTTTTCCCCTACTTTGAACTTTAGCGTCCAAAAAGTGGGAACCTGCATGATCACTTTTAAGCTTAATTACCAGCTTAAATGTGATACGCTGCCACCAGCCAGAAGTCTGTTTCTGGCACACTTTCTGTTCCCCCAAAACCTTCCCTGGGGAACCCAAGACCCAAACCCCTTGGGTCTTAAAACAAGGAGAAATAAACCATCCTCCCCACTTCCCCCCCAGACTTTCCCATCCCTGGGTCGCCTTGGGAAGCTTCACACCGATCCAAACTCCTTGGATCTTAAAACAAAGAGGAATTAACGATCCCCTCTCCTTTTCCCCCCACCAATCCCTGGTGAGTTTAGACTCAATCCCTTGGATTCTAAAACAACGAAAAAATCAATCAGGTTCTTATAAAAGAAAGCTTTTAATTAAAGAAAGAAACGGTAAAAATTATCCCTGTAAAATCAGGATGGAAAATGCTTTACACGGTACTCAGATTCATATAGACTAGAGGGACTCCCCTGCCCCAGTCTGAGATTCAAAGTTACAGCAAACAGAGGTAAAAATCCTTCCAGCAAAAAGACACATTTACAAGTTAAGAAGACAAACGTAAGACTAATCCGCCTTGCCTGGCTATACTTACAATTTTGAAACATGAAAGACTGATTCAGAAAGATTGGGAACACCTGGGTGTATGTCTGGTCCCTCTTAGCCCCAAGAGCGAACATCGAACAAAACAAACAGCATAAACAAAGACTTCCCTCCAGCAAGATTTGAAAGTATCTTGTCCCCCCATTGGTCCTCTGGTTAGGTGTCAGCCAGGTTCACTGAGCTTCTTAACCCTTTACAGGTAAGAGAGACAATAACCCTTAACCATCTGTTTATGACAACTAGTTTGCTGTGAATATTGTATAGTTAAACTTCACACTTTTCACTGTGTTGGTTCGTTACGAGTGACAAATATTATAATTAGATATATTATTGTAAATTCACTTTCAGTGGATGTTTCATCCTTCAGGTTTAAAATCCGCTTTCCACAAGTATGCACGCTACAGAAGATTGATCACTCAAGTATCCCCTGAAAGCAAACACAAGAAGGGCTGTGAATACTGGTGAACAGAATTTTAAATTGCAAATACATAGTGGTGGAACATTTTTCCCATTCTTTGTTCACCTCTAGTTTTTAATAAAGAATGTTATGAAAACAAGTATTAACTTAAATTGCTAGAAGCTGTCTTAACATACATTGGTGCTACTCCATTGATCAATGTTAGAAATGGAAAGATATCAATATGAATATGTAAATAAGAATGCATGTTCATATCTGTAATTGATTCTTCCATGACATTTCCCCCCCGCACCATACTCTGGCACACATTTAGGAATTCTTGATCTGGAGGTTGTCACCAGGTTTACAGGATACAGGCCAATTGTTGTACAACCATGGGACATTGTCAAGATGTAGGATGCAAGTTGAATTTAAGTAAAAAGTTGCTATTGACATGTAGAATATTTTCTCCATCTTTGTCATAGAACTTCTGCAAGGAAAGTGAATTGTGGTTAAAGCACAGGATTTGGGATGAAGGCACCAAGATTTTATTCAATTTTCTGCATGACTTTGGCAAGTCATCCTTTGTGCCTCTGTTTTCCCATCTGTAGAGTGGGGACAATACTGGAGGGGTGATGCAAGTCGAGATGTGGATACACCCACATCTTGAATATTGTGTGCCGATCAGGTCACCTCATATGAAAAAAGTTACATTGGAATTGGAAAAGGCACAGAGACAAAAATGATTAAGGATATGGAACAGATTCTGTATGAGGAGAGATTAAAAAGATGGGGACTTTTCAGCTTGGAAAAGTTACAACTAAGAGGGGACATGATGGAGGTCTATAAAATCTTGACTGATGTGGAGAAAGTGAATAAGAAAATGTTATTTACTCCTTCACGTTACACAAGCACTAGGGGTTACCCAATGAAATTAATAGGCAGTAAGTTTAAAACAAACAAAAGGAAGTATTTCTTCACACAATGCACAGTTAATCTGTGGAACTCATTGCCAAAGGGTGTTGTGGAGGCCAAGACTATAACAGGATTCAAAAAAGTAGGTAAATTCATGGAGGATAGGTCCATCAAGGGCTATTAGCCTGAATGGGCAGGAATGCAACAACATGCTCTGAATGTCCCTAGCTTCTGTTTGCCAAAAGCTGGGAGTGGACAATAGGGGATGGATCACTTGATTGTCTGTGTTGTTCATTCCTTCTGAAGAACTTGGCGTTGGCCACTGACAGAAACCAGGGTCAGGGCCGGCCTTAGGATTTATGGTGCCCTAGGCGAGATTATTAAACTGGTGCCCCTGTGCCTGATCTGCTCTTAGCAACACAAACATAAGCTTACAGTATTGGAAAACTTGCCACATTCACGTTATTAAAACCAGTTTAACTTAATTAAGCACACTGTAATGCTGATGCTAGCGACTAAAAGAAGCAGCACTAAGAAAAAATTTCTGATATGACAGAATGATGCAAATAATATTTTTTTTTAATTTATCAAAATTTATTGGAAATTTATATGAAGAGGTATTGAAACAAAGATTTGTTTTTAATTAAAAGCAATCTTTCTGGCTTTTTTGGCTGCAAAATCAGGAATAATGTCATCGTATGACAAAGAACAAAGTCATGTCTTGTTCGATTGCAAGAATAGCAAGACCAGTTAAGCGTTCCTGACTCCTTGTAGAGCGGAGATAGTTTTTAATGAGCTTTAGTTTTGAGAAACTCCGTTCTCCTGATGATACTGTTACAGGAATTGTCAGTAGAATATGAGTGCCAATGTACACATTAGGATATATGTCAACAAGTTTGAGGGTATGAATAAACGGTACAATGTCCATCACCGATTTTGCATGTGGCAACATTGATGACAGTGTACTCATTCTTCGTACAGTTCAAGCCCATTTAAATCAAAACTATCACCGTGGTTCAGGAGGCTTTCATCATCCTGCCCTGTGCAGCTCCCCCCGGATGAGATGGATCTCTGGCAGCTGCCAGCCCGGGGGAGAGGCACTCCCCAGCTAGGGTGGCCAGATCCATATGTCCTGATTTTATAGGGCCAGTCCTGATATTTGGGGCTTTGTCTTATATAGGCACCAATTACCTCCACCTAGAGTGACCAGACAGAAAGTGTGAAAAATCAGGACAGGGATGGGGGAGAGGGGTGGTAAAAGGAGCCTATATAAGAAAAAGACCCCAAAATTGGGACTGTCCCTATAAAATAGGGATATCTAATCACTGTACCCCAATCCCCTATCCTGATTTTTCACACATCTGGCTAACCCCAGCCAAGCCCTGTGTGACATTCCAATCCTGGCTCACTGCCAAGGAAGTGAGTTACTTTCACTTTCAGTCCTCAGCAGGCAGCCAGCCAGCCTCTTCCCCCCACCTACCCTCCAGCACCTCACCCAACCCAACCCTGACGGAGGGGAGGGAGGAGAGAGAGAGGGATGCTCCTTGGGAAGAGGGAGAAAGGAGGGGGTGCTCTGTGGGGCGGGGGGGAAAAGAATGGATGTTATGGGGAACAACAAAGGATACTGGTTCCAGAGTCACAGAGCCTGCCTCACCTCACCTCAGCCGGGGGGAAAGAGTCACACTCACAGGTGAGCTCCTTCCCCATCCCTTACCCCCTCCCCTTCCCAGAGACCCCAGCAGCCAATCCCATTCCTCAGACTGTGCAGCATTCTGCTCTCTCTAGGACCCAGCAGCCCTGCTCCTACATGCTCCACTGCTTCCCGTCTGTCTGGGCTGCCTGCAGAGTGGTGCCCCCAGGCAGAGTGAGGCCCTATGCATTTGCCTATTTTGCCTATGCCTAAGGATGGCCCTGACCAGGGTACTGGGCTAGATGCACCATTGGTATGATCCAGTATGGCTGTTCTTACATTCTAAAGTCACTGATAATTGCAAAGTGTGTTGAGATCTGCAGATGGAAGGCAACTACAATAAAAGTGCAAATAAATCAACATTACTATATCATTATTCATTACAAATTTCACCATTCACTACAAACCTTGTTCTTTGGAGCTCAGAGTTGATACAATAGACTGAAAAATAAGCTTCTTTTCAAAAATAAAGATGTGCAGTGTTAAGGAAGAGGGATGAAAGAGATAAGTAATTGGATTCTAGCATCCCTAGTATTAAATAAGGGCATTGTGTATACTTATTTATTATTGTGGCTTGTAATATTAGTGGTCATTCTCTGAAGGACAACAAGATGTGGAGAAGAGAAGAAGAAGGAATTGTTGTGTACTCTTGCACAAACTGAATAGATCTAGAGATTGGGATATAGAACTTTCATAAATGCCATCACTTTGAATATGGCCCCTAGGGGTGATCCCTCCAGGTCAGGGTTGAGTTACATCATGGGATGGTGTGTCCCTTGTGTTGTTCCTGCTCAGGCTGTATAATTTCTGTGACTAAGCAAATAACTTAAGTTTCCAGGTCTTGCTTTCTGGCACTTTTCATAAGTGGTAAATTCCCTTTAAAAGTAGAGAGGATACAGAGCCAAAACCCCCAGATCTGGACACTCCTCAACTCTTGGGGAGGAACGTGCATGGCATTGAACCTAGACCTGTAATTTTGCAGCTGCCTTTATAAACAAACCAAAAGAAAATCCCAGAGATGAATATCCCTCAACCTCCGGTGCTGAAAACTTGGATTCACATGTGAATTTGGTGTCTTGAGCCATCTCTGCTTAAAACACACAAACTTTTAGTGGTCAGCCCTCAACTGCAGTAAGCTTTAATAGCTCCCTTGAAGTCAGTGGAGTCATGGTGATTGGATCTGCCCTGTATTTTGTGCTGCTTCCTAGAGCAAATGAATGGTACAGGGAAGAAGCCATGGAAAAAAGAAAGAGACAATATGGAAGGGTGAAGTGGGGGAAAGAATTAAATAAATGGAGAAAAGAAGCCTTAGACCTACCTCAGGGCTTGTGAGCCCTTTGCGCCCACTATGCGGTTGAAAAAGGCAGGGGGCAGAAATGGCATCATGGTAGCTAGAAAAATACAGTACTTAATTATTTTCAATAGTTGAGTTTTATTTGGAGTCTGTGTTCCTTTTGACACTCTACGAGTTCTAGCTCTCACTAAAAAGCAGCCCCTGCAACAAAAGAGATTGCTAAGAAAATTGAAAACAGACTCCTAACAATGGAGGCTTCAGTTCTACTGCACAAGTGTTGGGAAAGCATGTCTTGGGACTTCCATAGGGCTGCTCTGAATACATTTGAAAAGCAATTAAGGCTGGAAAATAGCTACTAAAGTTTTGCATCACCAGTCCTGAGAGTGCCTTGGTAATGGTGTGACTTACTTAATTCAATATAGGCTTGAAAAGGGACCTCTAGGGCTCAAAAATGCTGTTGTGTAGACCACTCATGTGCCTCCAGGGGATTGTCACAACATCTCCATGGCAATTGATCTAGTGAGCTGAGAGACTTTCAGGGAGCTGCCACATTATAAAGACTGCATGGTACATACTGGCATGTGTGACACACACACACACACACTGCGTGAGACTGCCTGCTAGTGGAAGATCATTAGACCTACTGATGTGTCTGAACTAGTGGAGGTGTTGTTTTAATGTTAAAGTGCTGTGTAGACCTATTCCTATGCTTCAAGTGGATACATTTGCGGAAATCAGGCCTGGTTTGTGAATTGTTGGTAGAAAAAATGGCTAAATGCATCTGCTAAAATATTCAGTGAATAATTTGACTATTTGAGCCATCAGCATAAGCTCGGTGTAGAAACAGAGCTCTTAATATTTCCCCATAGCCCTTGCTTTCTCTCTCATTAACTATGAATGACACAATAGGGCAGGGATCAGCAACCTTTGGAACCCTGGCGGGCTGGGCCGGTTTGTTTACCTGCCGCGTCCACAAGTTCGGCTGATTGTGGCTCCCACTGGCCGTGGTTCGCCACCCCAGGCCAATGGGGGCAGCGGGAAGCAGTGGCCAGCACATCCCTCGGCCCGCGCTGCTTCCCGCCGCCCCTATTGGCCTGGAACGGCGAACCGCGGCCAGTGAGAGCAGCGATTGGCCGAACCTAAGGACGCGGCAGGTAAACAAACTGGCCCGGCCGACCAGGGTGCTTACCCTGGCTGGCCACCTGCCAAAGGTTGCTGATCCCTGCAATAGGGCCTCTCCTCTCAGTCCACAAACATAAAACTCTCATCTAGGCCCTCATCATTGCATATCTTGAGCACTGCAACCTGCTCCTTTCTGGCCTTGACAAATGCCATCTAGCTGCCCTTATATCCATACAAAACGCTGCTGCCAATATTTTTATCTTGGCTTGTTTCTTTGATAACATCACCTCCCTCTTTGCATCCCTTCACTGGCTCTCCCTTCTCCATCACAAACACAAACAAGCTATTTGTATTTACTCTTTTAAGGACTATCTCTACTCTCCTCTAACAAATTAGAAGAGGTTAACTCCCTCCTCTGCTCTGCCAGTCATGCTAGCCTTCATTGTCCATTTGTCACATTTTTCCGCAACGTGTGCTTTCCCACCTTCACCCATGCCACGCCTCATGCATGGAAAGTGCCTCTCACACATCTGCCTAGCTGTTCCATTGTCTACCTTCAAATCTTTCCTCTCATGTGATGTCTACAAGAGACGTGACAACTGTTAGGCAGCTGGTGTGCTGTGATCCCCGCCTATCATGCTGATCAGAGCCTTCTCATTATTACCTTTTGCTTCCCAAATCGACCTGTAGTATCCACCTGTTGTCTCTCATCTTATAGTTAGACTGCAAACTCCTTAGGGCAGGGATTCTTTATGTTATGCATATGGTGCCTCGCACAATGGGGCTACGGTTTGTAAATGCTACCACAATACAAATAATGATAATCATTAAAAACCAACTTCAGTCTCAGGCTCCATAGGCCTTCTTATAGAGTTAGCCTCTGCATTCAAGCTCCTCTTTGTAGAGACTAGCTATTTTCTTGGCCCTGCAGTTGGCACATCTTCCAGAGCTGTCCATGGATACTGAGTGCTATGGGACAAACCTCAGTCGAGGCCACAGTTGGGCATGAACTAATTGGAGAGGTGTTTGGAGTCAGCCAGCATTGTTTCACTGAGTGTTTTTTCTGTTGTGCTGGATGTCTTTTTGGATGGCTGAGAAGTGACTATATTATGGCAGGTGGTGAGATTACCCTACATCACAGCACTGACTTAGATGCCCTTATTCCCCCATTTATACCTCATTTACCATCCTTTTGGCCACTAATTTGTGGCTATTAAAGCTATTTAGCTTATTTTACATTACCACAAGTTTGTGGGGCTTCTCTGTTCACATTTTCCATCCAGTTACACCACTTGAGGGTCTAAGTTGCACCAGCCTAGCTAGTTCATAGATCATAGATTATTAGGGTTGGAAGGGACCTCAAAAGATGCCTTTTATGCTGGCTTACAATGCTGGTTCACATTTCTAGCCCCTGTATCTTCAGTCCACTCTAGTTACCTTTTAAGATCTGGTTTCCCAAGGTTTTGGAGAATACTTCAAAATCTGACTCAAGCAGTCAAACATGTTGCCTACATCTTGGATTCTTAACAGTCTATCAGCAGCTGAAAAGTGACATCCTGTGCTTGGTGACCAACAAGAAAATTCTGGAGAAAAGTCATCCTGAAGTAATTTGTAAAATCCTACAAGACAACAGTGTGTTTCTATTATTTAACCTTGCATAAGATGACCTTTCATTCAGTAGCAGAAAACAGGAATTTGTTTCCTTGGCTGATATTTTCAGATAAGCCTCTACTGGAATAGTTCCATTTCTCATATTTCTCCACTGTGACTCACTTTAAAACTTCTCTAGTCTGTAGAACCATTCAGTTCTGGATTCATTTGGTGTCTTTGGATTTGTTTAATCTCTGCTGTCATATCCAAAGCACCTTCAGAAACAGCAGATAGTTTACTCCTTTTAGTACCCGACACAGAGCTTTCCCCACTGCACCAGAAACCTTGCTATTATATCCAGAGGATTTTTACAGTTAAGTTCTTTTCATATTTCAGATTCTAATACAGTCTGAAAATCCCAATGACTCTCAAAGGCTTTCTGGAGGTCTATTATCTCACTATCTATTATGCAGTATATGGGGACTGCAGTCACCAGTACTGTTGAGAGAACATTTATAACCTTTCCAATTCCCACTGCTCCCTTAAAGAATGAAAAGTGTGCAGGCATATGTATGTGTGGATTTTTTTGTTACACTTCCAACCAATATCTCCCTCTAAAGGAATCAAGACACTATAAGAAATGAAAATCTTCTACGACAAGTGCTCAATTGCCAATAATGAACATAGAGTGCAAAAGCAAATTAAAAAACTCTATGCCAGGAGAGACCATTAAGAGCAATTTGACATTTATTGAACAACAGATGGTGATTAAAAGCATAAAACCGAAATTGTCTTGCTAAAAAAAGGGCAGTTCTATTTAAAAAAGTCTAACATTTCAGTTAAAACACCACTAGACATCAGTTAAATCATGTGAAGATCAACCTCATAAGGGCTTCTATCTGCATTATAATCAATAATGCAGTTAAAAATCAGCCATCTAAAAGCCCTAGTTTTTAGCTTGACAATTTGCCCAAGAGATTATCCAAAGCTTGAAGGAATCTTCCCCTACCAGACAGAGCTCAGTTTGTAAACACTGAGCAAGGAAAACTGTCATTTATATTAAACAAGGGGAACTGATTGCTCTTCCCTTTCCCCCACTCCTCACCCTATTCTTCTAATCTAGCCTGGTTTTCAGGGGGTCAAATCCTGATGTACTTCTCTGCAACACAGACCCTGAACTGGGATTGTCCATTGTATTAGGAACTGTACAAATGCATAGTGATAAACAGTCCTGGTCCTGAAGAACTTACCTTCAAAATAGATAAGATAGGTAAAGGTTGGGAAAGAAAATGAGGCACAGAGAGGTTAAGTCACTTGCCCCAGATCACAGGCAGTGCTTGGAATAGAAACAAATTCTTCACATTGATTCCCAGGCCAATGCTCTAGGAACTGACCACGCTGCTTTTCATTTGCATTCTTTTCTGGGTTCTCATATGGTCGCCAGCACTCTGAGGACTTCTGTAGCCCACCTGGGTTCAGTGGCTGGGGAGGCAAAATGGAATCCTGAAGGAGGCCAGATTGCCAGTCAGCCAAATGCATGCTTTCATGCCTTCGCAGATATAAATAACATCTAAGGCACTGGGGAGTGACATCAGGGTTGGGCATGACAAGTGACAGCAGTGCCCCAGAGCTGGCAGTCTGAGACAGAAATGTCAGCCAAGTCAGATAGGCCCGTTAGGAGAAGCCCCCTCCATGCCAGTGACAATCATTGCTCCTTGTTACTGTTCCAGCCTGTTACATAGGTATCTATATACAATTCTAATAAGCCCAGTGATGAGTTTTGCCTCATCCCTTCCCCACAATCCTTTGTGCTGAACAACTCTTTGTATTTTGGGGAAAAAAAAGAAACACAATGAGAATCCTGAAGGAGATCTCTAGAGCTACATAATAATGAGAGCATAGGATAACTCTGCTTACTTAACTGTGTTTTATTTTCTGCTTCCCCAGTCCCTATCTCACCGCCCAAACATAAGCTGTCAGCCATCAGCTATCTAACATGTCCGTCATGCACACCCATTAGAAACTTGGACCAATCATGGTTTGCCTTTACTCTTCCTGTTCTCTCATACAAACACCTCACCTCTGCATTAGCATCTCCTTTCTTCTCTGTCCCTTTCACCTTCCCTCTTCCCCACCTTCTGTATTTTGTCCTTGTTTCTATCTTTCCCTCATATTGCACTCACCTTAGTCAATAATTTTGAATTAGTAATCACAGGCATTTGCACTGAAAGCCTGATTAAATAGTTATATTCACTCAATCAGTGAGCGGAAACATGTTGTGTGACCCTATAGAAGGTCACTGCAGCTCCTGTGGAAACTCTTGTGTATATAAAGGTCCTGGTCGCTTCTGACATTTTAACCACTGGGCTGTCTAGACCTGTCTGAGAAGGGTTGGACAACATGGTGCTGGCTGCGTGGAGCACTGGTGTTCCTATTATTGCTCCTATCAGTGGAGTTGCATTTACGGTAAAGTCAGCAGTTTCTGGCAAAGGACCCTAAGATAGGCCCAGCCAGTCTGCAGACAAAACAACTTGAACTCTGAATATGTGAAGCAAACAGATTGTGACCAGGATAGAGATGAAGCATTATTCCCCAAAGTTATGCAGTGAATAACTCCAAATAATGAATACAAGAGAAAAATCACAGTCTGCTCACAACGCTTGCAAACAGAGGGAAAAAAATAGAGGGCAACATTTGTCAAATCAATTATTCATGCATTTTTCACTCAACTCTAAGAAAGAACGTCATGCTCTTTGCTGGGTTTCTATACTCACCTCTGACCTCCTGAAAATAATAATAAAATACGAAATGAGAAGATTTTACTGGGCAATGAATTTGCTCATTATATTTTGCAAAAGGGTAAAGAGCCTACAAAAAATTATTCAAAACCTGGGTAACATGTTAAAGCTGGTAACAAGATGGGAACAAAATTATGAGGCATTGGTGCACCATGAGAGAGAGAGTTTGGTCAGGGAGCCCAGCCCACAAAAGGAAATGGAAGCATGAAGTATTTAAACTACAATTCCCATGAAGGTACCAGGGCAGCATTTCAGAAACAAAAAATAGTTCATTTTTTGCCAAAATATTTCAGATTTTAATTTTCCTCAAGGAGTTGCAATATTGCACAGGAACACACAAACAAATAAAACAAGCAACCGACCCATTTTCTGACCGACTCTCTAAATACAGCTTATCACATGAGTTCAAGAATAAGAAGGGGGTAGAGACCTGGTTGTTAAGATCATTCTTCGATGGCATCAGAAAAGCTTGCTTGTGGTTAGCGTGACATTGTTCTAAACGTAGGCAAGAACTATTGCACAAAAACTGAGGGCACTCCAGCTAGTTAATGAAGCTCCATTTACAATTTATACCACCTGAGGATCTGGCCCTGAGAATGCAAGGAGAAGATGATGAGCAGCTAGGCAGGATGATAGAGAAGAGCATAATGAGAGCAGCTCCCATTGGCCTGGAGCAGTGATCTGTGGCCAGTGGGAGCCGTGATCGGCCGGACCTGTGGACGAGGCAAGTAAACACACTGTCCCGGCCAGCCATGGGCTTTCCCTACAGAAGCAGTGACCCCTCTTTGAGAAACTCTGCAGTAATGCAACCACTGACTCAGCTACCACCAATGGTATCACAGATTTTTCTATCATTTCCTATTGGACCCAGAGAAAATTTTATTTCCCAGGATAGGAATGCAAAAGTTGCATTCTTGTACTGGTACAAAAGGAGAGAGAGAGAAAGAGAGAGAGAAAGACAGACAGACACAGGAAGAAAGCAAACATTTTCTTTCTGCTTATGCCAGCAGTATGAAACAACATCAGCAGTAACAAACTATTAAAGGACCACAAATTAGTATCTGATTGGGTTTTAAAAATACATTCATCAGTTAATTCATTAAGAGTATTTATTGAGGTTTAAGACATATGAGACAAAAATACCTCATTTGCAAGTAATTAATACAGAATTACTTAAGTAATATAATTTCACATGCAAATAAATACTTGTATTTGAATTACTTTTAATCCACTTGAAAGAGATGCTTAGATGTTTAATCATCAGATAAATTAGATGTGTTTTGGTAATTACCTATCAATCAATATTCCAGTTCAACATCCACATTGCTCTAGCAAAGACCATGCTGTGTAGACAGGATTTTATTTATCATTAAACAGTTTTTCCTATTTAATTTTCTTTGTGCAGATAGTTCTCAGGGAGGTTTTACATTTAACCAATTTAGATATTCAATACTTCAAGGGAGAATTACTATTTTTGCCTCTCAACTACTGATAGCAAACCCCCCCATGAGGCTTGATTTTGTATTCCTATGAAGGCAAAATCTCTCTTGACTTCAATGGGAGTTTGGTCTGTGTAAAAACTTCAGGAATGACCACGTATGTACTGTAATAATTTTCCACTAAGTCACCTTTGGATTTACATTCAGCGGTTTTACAACTGTATAAATCTTCTGATGTAGTGGACTCAGGTCCCTGCCTGAAGCCTTCACAGTCTAAGGGACTGCTCCAGAAAGGTTCGGAGCTCAATGTGCATTAAGAGCACTCAGCACCCCTCAGGGTTGGTCCTCATTGCGAGCAATAAAAGAAGAGCCAGATCACATGATACAGTGTGGCGAGAGAATGGGAAAAAGTGAAATGACAAAAAGGGGGAAATGAATGAGGAGTCTTAATTTTTCACAAAGCGACTAGCACTGAAATTTTTAGATTTTTTTTTAAATAAAACCTGCTCATTTTAAAAAAAAAGCTAAAATGAAAGAAAGATTAATGCATATCAACATTAGGCACACCAACATAACCCTTAGCAGGAGCCCTAAAGCTGAGACCACTGACTGCTGGCCACAAAAGACCATGAAGTGGGAGAATGCAGATGCCCCAGTGTGTCCAAGCAACCTCCTTTCAAAATGATAGCACTGTGTCAGGTTTGCACTAGCAACTGAATGCATGGGTTTTCTCTGCTACTAGCGGTAATGTCTTAGGTGTCTAGTGTCACATGGGGATATAGAAGGAACTGCAGTTGCACATTGAGCCAGTACATAGGACCCAGTGGGGCAGAAGGCTCCTATCTTACCCTGTCCATGCATTTGTATCCAGGGCACAATCTAATCTTCTATATTAAAAATGGTCAAATCCATTTATTTTTAGTGTTCAAAAAGGAATTTAGTTTGAAGCTGACCATATCCACCAGTTTAAAGACAGAATTGGAGGTGAAAAGCACTGAAAAAATAGGGGTTAACAATGGAATGCAGACGCAACCTTATCTCCAGCACTTTTAGCAACTCTGCTACAATAAAAAATGAGTAAAGGTTCAATAAAGCGCAAGACAGAAATAGTATATAATATTAGATGTGACATATTAGCCATAAGGCCTTTTCTAGAGCACAGTAGAAAAATTTAGGACATGGGTATGGTAGTGTGTTTCTACCCACATTGTGAGAAAGGCCTTCTAGCCACAGCATTCCCTCTAAGCTTATTTTCTATTTCTAGCATGTGTTTTATGAACTTTAATTTTTGTTTTGCAGGCGAGACACATAGCACCAACCTTAATGTCAAATTAAATAATGAACAGCAATATTCATTTTAAAGAAAAATAATTCAAATAACTGTCATGTTGCATTATAGGTTTTGCTGCTAGCAAAAGCTTTAATTAAATCTGCAGAATGGTTTCTGCTCTAACCCTCTGTTTTTAGATTCTCATAATTTCCTGAGCAATTTTTTGTTATGGCTGCATCTTTATATGTTCAGAAATAATCCTATGTATGATGCAAACTAAAACAACATTTTGTGAGATTTTCAAAGTTAGACCATTTTGCAAGTTGTAAGATAAAGGCGGAAGCCTTTATTTCTGAGGTTGTCAGATTTCATTTAGACAACCTCTAATTACTGTTGCATGCTAGTGTATGTGTAACAGTCAGAAATATATTAAATGACATTACCAAGATAAACAGGAAAAGGAAATACTACCAGGAACCCCTCGATATGGCCCCTTTATGCTGTCATAAAGCTGCCCTGGTTGGTAGCTGATGATTCCCTGATTGGCGTAGAGACAAGTTAACTGGTTAAGTGGTTTGCCCCAGGGAAAGGACGTCTGGCTCATTGCTATGTTCTAGAAAGGGACGCATCACCAGTGCCAGCGCTGCTCCTGTTTCCTCAACCTGTGCCTGTATCCAGACAGACAACCTAACTATGGATGCCTCTAGCCAGATCCTGGTGTGGATTTGCAGAAACTGTGGCCTGCAATTCCCACTCTCAGAAAGCCAGAGAGGGGGGAAACCATCCAATGTGAAAGGTGCCTGCAGGTGGAATCTCTCAGGAAGCAGGTGGGAGAGCTAGAAGAGGAAATGGCTAGGCTGAGGA
This sequence comes from Chelonoidis abingdonii, assembly GCF_003597395.2. NCBI lineage: Eukaryota > Metazoa > Chordata > Testudines > Testudinidae > Chelonoidis > Chelonoidis abingdonii. The sequence goes on along the minus strand of NC_133769.1, from coordinate 308,348,221 downwards.
GCATCCATGCCCACAAGAAATTCCTCAGGAGTATTCATATAGAGACGTCCAAGTCTGACGTATCAGCTACAGAGGACTGCTGTCATGCCACGGGGGGAGGAGGATATGGTTCTGTCACAGGGAGGACACTGGCTGCTGGTTACTCCACCCCTACTCCCAACCCACCATGGTGATGGAAAACCGATATGCTCTCCTGGCAAAGAGGAATCACCCCCAAAGTTGGAAGGGGAGAAGTGTAGCACAGCAGGCATTCACTGCTGTGGCACCTCCTGCTGGTCATCTGGGAATTATCTTAGTTCCAGCCTTGGAGCGCTTCCTGCTGGCCAGTGTCTTCCTACTGGAGCCAGCTTCCTCCTGATCTCCACCACTTATAGCACTTCAGGCCCCATGTCCCCCCCAGACCCCGGTGCCCGTTTCCTTGGGGTGCTGCCACACACCAGTGCCCCCACACTCTGGGTCTCCTTTCCCAGGGAACCCCAATCCTCTAAGCCCACCTCACCTCAGTGACCCACTGCCAGTCCTCATCTAGCCTCTGCCATTAGGCGCAAACTGAAGTTGGAAGTGGCAACTCATAATCGACAAGGGGGTTTGGACCTGCTGCCTTCCTTTCAAACCCCAAATGCCTCCCTGCAGCCCCAGTACCTCCCATGGCCTTTAGCAAGGCCTCAGCCTGGGGATTCACCAGGCCAGAGCTCCTCAACTCTGCCTGCCTTTCTCCAGCCCTGCTCAGCCCCAGGTACGCTGCTTGCTCTCCCAGGCAGCCTGGTCCTCTCTGTTCCTCAACTGGAGCAAGAGTCTTCTCTCACTTCCTCAGCCTGCCCTTTTATCAGGGTCAGCTGGACCCTAATTGGATGTGGCCACACCTGTTTACCCAACCAGCTTCCCCTGGCTGCTTTTAACCCCTTTTTAATGAGAGTGGGGTGACCACCCTGCTACAAGAAGCCATGTAACCCCAAGGCTGGGAGGATTGTAGCCACCAATCCCAGGAGGAAAAGTATTGAATTCAGGCCAGAACAGGTACAGAGAAGGGCTACTAGGATGATCTGAGGAATGGAAAACCTGTCTTATGAAAGGGGACTGAAATAGGTAGGCTTGTTCAGCCTAACCAAAAGAAGGCTGAGGGGAAATATGATTGCTCTCTATAAATATATCAGAGGGATAAATACCAGGGAGGGAGAGGAATTAAGCTCTGTACCAATCTGGACACAAGAACAAATGGATATAAACTGGCCATCAGGAAGTTTAGACTTGAAATTGGATGAAGGTTTCTAACCAGCAGAGGAGTGAAGTTCTGGAATAGCCTTCAAAGGGAGTAGTGGGGGCAAAAGACATATCTGGCTTCAAGACTAAACTTGGTACATTTATGGAGGGAATGGTGTGATGAGATAGCCTAATTTTGGCAATTAAATGATCTTTGACTGTTAGTGGTAAATATGCCCAATTGCCTGTGATGGGATGTTAGATGGGTGGAATCTGAGTTACTACAGAGAATTCTTTCCTGGGTGCTGGCTGGTGAGTCTTGCCCACATACTCAGGGTTTAGCTGATAGCCATATGTGGGGTCGGGAAGGAATTTTCCTCCAGGGCAGATTGGCAGAGGCCCTGGGTTTTTTTCCCCTTCCTCTGCAGCGTGGGGCACAGGTCACTTGCTGGAGGATTCTCTGCATCTTGAAGTCTTTAAACCATGATTTGAGGACTTCAATGGCTCAGACATAGGTTAGGAGTTTGTTGTGGGAGTGGGTGAGTGAGATTCTGTGGCCTGTGTTGTGCAGGAGGTCAGACTAGGCGATCATAATGGTCCCTTCTGACAGGACACAGCATTCCAGCGGTGGTCACATCAATGACCAATACAGAGATAAAATAATCTCTTTGATCTTACTCAAGATACATCTGTTTATGCATCCAGGATCACATTAGCTCTTTTAGCCACTTTGATAAAAATGTTAAATAGAGCAGGGCCAAGAATTGAACCACATGGAACTTCACTGGAAACACACCCACTTCTGACTATTCCGTTTACAATTGCATTTTGAGACCTTTCACATAGCCAGTTTTTAATCCATTTGATGTGTGCTATGTTAATTTTATATCGTTCTAGTTTTTTAATCAAAATGTTGTGTGGCACCTGTCAAATGTCTTAGAGAAGTCTAAGAATATTAGGTCAACACTATTACTTTTATCAACCAAACTTGTAATCTCATGAAAAGAAAGTTAGTTTAACAGGATCTATTTCCCATAAACCCATGCTGATTTGCATTAATTTTATTGCCCTGCTTTAATTCTCTATTAATTGAGTCTCATATGAGTCACTCCATTATATTCCCCAGGATTGATGTTAGGCTGACAGGCCTATAATTACCCAGGTCATTCCATTTATCCTTTGTAAAAAATAGATACATTAATGTTCTTCCAGTCTTACGAAAATTCCCCTGTGGTTCAAGACTTGTTGAAAAAAAAAATCAATCAGCATTAGCAATCTAGTGAGCTCCTCAGCCAGCTCTTCTAAAACTCTTGGATGCAAGTTATCTGGACCAGCTTTTTCTACCCACCGAGGGAAGAAGCCACCATTTTGGGGTCTGTTTGATAGAATGGAGATAGACTAATAATGAGGAATTGTGGCAGATTTGCAGAATGAACTGAATGCAAGGCCTATGGCGTTCAGATGTTTTGACTTTTGGCCCCATTCCAGCACTCACTGACATCACCGGGAGTCCTTCCCTTGTCATCCCTGGGCAAAGGACTAGCCTGTTGGTGAGAGTTCTGCTTCAGCAAATGTCTGTTGTTGGACTGGTGCTACGAGTCAATCCTGCCTTCTAGGCTTAAAAGTTAGATTCTAGATTCCATATTAAATGCAAGGGGTATATGGATGGAGATGTAATCAAGGCAATATAGATGCTTAAAAAGCCACAGTCAGAAGACCAATGACTCAGACCAGGAGTGTATAAGATTTTAATTTGTCTTCATCACTGTGAGAGGAAATTCTCTCTACCTTGATAAATATTAACGGATTTTCTGCTGCTTCTTTACCGGTGCTGCTGAGCTAAGCGTAGAATAGGAGCAAGAGGAAGGTTAGGATGTTTAGTATGGCAGGATAGCAAGATTATTTCATCAAAGTGGAAAAATTGTCAGTCCAATACCGCCTTAAGATAAACATGTTACAATGCTTTTGTAGTTAGAAAAGTCTCAGAATCTTCCACAAAAGACCTTTCTTCTTGATAAATTTCCCCCAGAAGAAGGCCCTTTAGACATTTAAGTCCTTGGTGTCATGACTGCAAATCTGGTTACAATATCAAAGGTACAAGAATAAATTGAACAGCCCATGGGTACCGGAATGTTGAAATAATACTATCAACCTCATAACAGAAATTGAGAATCTATCTAAAAAGCAGACTCGTCATTTCATGCCCTAAAGGCACTTCTTTCTTACAGTTAAATTAACTTGATATTGTGATTTACTGAAGAATAAGTTAGTACATAGAGTATGGGGTCTATACACATTGATGGAAGCCGTTCATAGGTGAGATGAATAGTAAATGAAGCAAATACCTTAGAGAAACTGCTTAAATATGAACTGGATTGTCTGGACTGAAAATAATTAATCATTCTAAACAAACTCCTATTTATTATTTAGATTCTGGTAGCACCCAAAGTGTGATAGGCACTTTGCAGGCGCAGAGGAAGACACTGTTCCTATCCTTCACAAATTACAGTTTTAAAAAGATGACAACTGACACAAGGCAGGAAAAAGGAAGGTGATGTACAAGCAAAGAGATCAGGGGATGAGAGGCAAACTTGTTACATAGAGAGGGGAAGCCGAGTAGGTGATGTAAAGTGAAGTGAAATGAGGGCAGTTTTAAATTCCCTTTGCACTGCTGTAGAGACACAGAGGGAACTTTATCATGGCTGCGGATCTGGCTCAGAAACAAATGATCTCAGTGGGGATATGAAATACATGGTTTATCGCCATGTTATGTTAATTCTGAAGTCTAATGGTGATGCTTAAAGCATCAAATTTGTTAATGTTTCACTGCTAATCATTGTAGCAGAAACATCCAGCATTCTGGAATGTGGGTAGAATGTGGATTCTGGGAAGAACTGAGTACAATACTACTCTCTCCCAGTCTCCTCTCAAACACTTTACTGTGAGTTCAATGTTTTTAAACAATTCTAAAAATCAACTAGCTGGCAAATTTCCAAGAATGTGTATGACAAAATATGGTTTCAAGCATTCAGGGAACTTAGTAAAAAAATAATGTTGCATATGCTTTCACCTAAACCTTTAGGGAGGATGTAAAGGTAGAGGGGGAAGGAGTTCTAACAGCCTTGACTGACGTATCATTTTTACTTCTTCTCAGCTACAGAGGGAAAAAGGTGACCAAGCAAAGAAATACAGTCAGGGGTCAGTGTTTCAAAGAGTTTCCAAACCTTATACACTCAAAATTTGCATGTATAAGATCCACTTTAGCACATGCAAATCAAAGAGTTATTACAGATAGGCCTAAGCTTCAAAGTTCAGATCCAAACATTTCCAGTATTTGAGGATACTTGATTCCATGGTTTTGCTTTATCTTCCAAAGGAAGTGCAGTTAAATTTGGATCTAGAAAAACCACTTCTCCAAAGCTTGGGGTGTCAGGATGTGGTGTTTTAGTTATGATTATGGCTCTAGTTCTCAGCTGCATATTTCTCTTGTCTATATAAATATATATTTTGCACATGGTTAAAATAGATGTGTATACGCAAATATTTCCTCCACATATTTTGGAGGCTTACAGGTCACTAACCAGAAAGCACATCCCCTCACAGCTGGGTGCAGCATTGCAGAACTTCTTCTCATTTTCCCTCACCAGACAGCTGTTTGGCCCTGCCATGGTTGGCCTCTTCTCACAACTGCAGCCAGGTCATTTATAATCTCACCTCTATGGGGTAATAAAGAGTCCCACAGCCAAGAATCCAGTGACTATATAGAGCATATGCCTCAGTCCAGGCACTTTACTCCTTGCCTCCTCTTCCTCAGGGAGAATGTCCTATCACCTTCTCTGGGGTTAGTAGGGAATCCACATCTGCACTTCCTTGTGGGTTCCAGCCCAGAGACTCGGTGATTTAAGCAGTTAGAAACTGCTCCTTATGATTCCTTGATGCTTCGTTAGAATGCTTCCTACATCTGTCTGTCCACAGGCACCTTTGCTAGGATAAAACCCTCATATCCCCCTGTGGAAGTCCAATTCCTTGTGTGGCTTCCTACCAGTCTGCTCCTTGAAGTACCGCCTCTTGGTAATTCTCTCTGGAAGCCATCCACTGTATCTGATCTGCAGCCTTCTTACCCCAGCTATCAATGGCCCAGCAATTAGCCACAGCTGAGATAGCTTGTCTACCTGTTAACCCCTGGCTGTGGTTAGGATGAGGGTCTATGCCCGCATCACAGAGGCCTTTTGAAAAAGTTTCTGTTGAGAAACTTGAATCAGCCGAAGGAATCCAGGCTCTGTGATTTTAGACATTGTGCTGAATGACAATAAAGGATAAAAAATGTTCAAAATCCATTTGGGAGTGAAGGAATTATAGCTAATAAATGACTGGCTGGCTACAGACAGTTTAGGCATAATTGGGAAGCGTGTTTTAAGGATTGATTGTACTTAATATTTTTAGCAGGTTTTGATCTACTTGAGATGCCTCCTCCAAGCCGTAGGTTTTGGGGCAAAAAGGAGTCATAGAGCTGCAATCTGTGGGCTAACTCTGGCCACACAATGGGAGCCAGCTAGCAGTTGCTTCTTGGCACACAATAAATATGTCAAGATGTGTAAGCCTGAGCCTGTTATAGCCTATACCAGTATTTCTAACCCCTAGAGATCAAAAATCATGAGTCAACCCCTTTAAAATCATGAGACAACCCCCCCAAATCAAGATTAAAAAAAAAAAGATTGTACTGTATTTTTTGGCCTAGTTTTGGAACTTTGACCTCCCCCTGCCCATCCCCAGGACCCATGTGTGGCAATTAGTGCACCAATATTCCCAAATTCATGGTATAAGGTGATTCTGGCTCTCCGTGTAAGAGCCCCCACTGGCTGCCTGACAGCCCGGATGAGCTTCTAGCCTCTCCCTCAAACCCAATATTCTAATCCCTTAGTTCTGTGTCCCATCCCATCCTCACACCAATTAATTATGCACCCAAGCCTGGCCCCCACATCTACCTCTCCCACCAGCCCCCCCATCAATTCTGTCTCAACCTCTGCCTTTCCTCCTCAGCCCCCATGTCTACCTGTCCCCCCTGCCTCTCCTGAAGTTTCCATGGTTCTTCATCCCCCTCTCCGCTGAGGCGGGAGGGTGGGGGGAAGAACAGCTGCAGTGGAATCCTGTTCTCCATCTCTCCAGGTCTTGGGGGGATGGGCAGCTCTAGAGGTTCTTCATCTCCTTCTTCGCCTTCCCAGAGCTACTGTTGATGGGATGGAGAGGGGAGAAATAGCGAGTAGACTGAGCCTTTGTTCACTGGAGGGGTGGGGACAGGAGGTAGAAGAGCTTCCCTGGGCTGCTGGGCTCATTCTGCTTCCTCTCTGCAGCTCCCCTCCTGTGAGTATGTACGGTGTCAGCTGCTCCCTCTCCCCTACATACAATCTCCTCTTTGTGCCCGAGTGAAGAAGCTGGGAGTGAGTGAGGAAGGCAGCCACTCAGAGGAGATTTTTCCCAAGGAACTGACATTTGCAAGAGGACTGGAGCTCCTCATCATTGCCAGACTGGTTCAGCAGAAACTCAAAATAATGGGACCATGTCTTGTTAAGAAAGCCACTGAGCAGGTTTCCTGTATATGCTAATACACATCGACAACTACCACTGATACTGAGTGCACTGCTAACCGGCATCTAGGATTAGAAAGCAAACATAAAAGCCAGATTCTCATCTTGTGTAAATCAGCATAGACTGCAGCCAGCTGAGGAGCTGGCATGCAAGCCTATTATTACTTTATAACAGACCTCCCCCTGTGAGTGTTATTACATTATAATTCAGAGCAGGCATGTCAGCGTTATTATGTTCTATTAGAGGTCCCTGCATCGCTGGAATGTCAGAGTATTGAATTTGCATTATTTGAATCTGTGGGCCAGGAACACAGCTGGTGTAAATCATCATAGGTCATTTGAAACCAATGACTTTATCATTTGCATCAGTTTAAAATCTGTCCCTATGTACATCTATGTATTTGTATGTGGAGAAGACTATAAGGAATTAATGAAACTCATATAGGAAGCCATTCCCCCCTTCCATGATCATGTTCAGTTTGATATCTTCACGATCAAGCTCATGAAATAGTTGGAATGAGTTTGACCTGCCAGATAGAGAACACAAATTAGTCAGTTATATCTTTAATGGAATTAAACCTCAAACTATGCACTGCAAGTCTTCAAAAAAAAAAAAAAAAAAAAGCTCTGCAACTATCTACATGTTCTTTTGTATTATGAATCTTTGTGTAAAAGAGTAAATCTGCTGAATGGAAAGGAAAATAATGATTAGATTTAAGATAAACTAAAAGATATTTTCTCAGCTGAAAGATACAAAAAAAATAATTCAGTAGCTGTTGATTTTTTGAGACTAGAAGTCCACGATTATGGCTAGCATAACATACAGGATAATAAAATAATGGAAAGAAGAAATGAAAAAAAAACTGCTTTAAATATAGTTGATCCAATGCATGCATATTTTCCAACTTATTTTTGCTGTTTGCATAAAGTATCCTTAAAAGACAGCTTAGATGTTTAACTGCAGCCAGATAAGAATAGCCATACTGGCTCAGACCAAAGGTCCATCTAGCCCAGTATGTGTCTTCCAGCAGTGGCCAATGCCAGGTGCTTCAGAGAGAAAGAACAGAGGAGATAATCGTCAAGTGAGTCATCCCCTGTTGCCCATTCTCAGGTTCTGGAAAACAGAGGCTAGGGACACCATCCCTTCCCATCCCGGCTAACAGCCATTGATGAATCTATACTTTATAAATATATCTAGTTCCTTTTTTTAACTCTGTTATAGTCTTGGCCTCCACAACACCCTCTGGCAAGGAGTTCCACAGGTTGACTGTGCATTGTGTGAAGAAATGCTTCCTTTTATTTGTTTTAAACCTGCTGCCTATTAATTTCATTTAGTGACCTCTAGTTCTTGTGTTATGAGAAGGAATAAATAACACTTCCTTATTTAGTTTCTCCGCACCAGTCATGATTTTATAGACCTCTATCATATCCCTCCTTAGTCATCTCTTTTCCAAGCTGGAAAGTCGCAGTCTGGACTGCATGGAAATCTCATCTCATATGGAAGGTGTTCCATACCCCTAATCATTTTTCTTGCCCCTTTCTTTACCTCTTCCAATTCCAAAATATCTTTTTTGCGATGTGGAGATCAGATCTGCATGTAGTATTCAAGATGTGGGTGTACCATGGATTTATATAGCACGTCAGTTCTCAAACTGTGGGGCTGGCATAGAGTAGCTGGGGCTAGGGGCTGAAGCCCAACCCCCACCGTCTGGGGTTGAAGCCTGAAGGCTTCAACCCTGAGCAGTGGGGCTCAGGTTACAGGCCCCCTACCTAGGGCTGAAGCCCTCAGCCTTTGGCTTCCCCCCTCAGGGAAGTAGGGTTCAGGCTTTGGCTTTAGCCTCCCCATCGGGAGTAGCAGGGTTCAGGCAGGCTCAGGCTTCGATCCCCCTTCCTAGGCTCAAGTAACAATTTTGTTGTCACAAGAGGGTTGCAGTGCAATGAAGTCTGAGAATCCCTGATATAGAGGCAATACCATATAGATCCTATGTTACATTCTCTGTCCTTTACAAAATAGAATACATCCTGCTGGGAATATGATACTTAATACAGAAAATATTTCAGTAACAATATAATCTTACAATGAAAGGGAGGGATCAACTAGAATGTTGTTTGGGGTGGTTTGAAAATTTTCATTATTTTCAGCAATGCCACAATTTTACCTCATCAGAAAAAAATAAATCAAAATTTTAAGAGAGGTTATTTTCTGTATTGAGAGACTGCAGACGCTGGGAGAAAGGTTGTTGTAGCTGATATTGCAAAAACTTGCTTTAAGTATTTAGATCTGGTGGAAAGAATCAATTTGATAGCTAAGGGGACAGAAGAATTCTCTTTATCTTCAAGACAAACACAGCCTTGGTAGCATCAGTACAAGATCTTTAACATCACCCTGTCCTCTGCTTTCATACCATTTTATCTTATTTTGTTGCTATTATGGCCTGGAGAGAACCAGTTTTATGGAACTGTTCAGTCTCTCAATCAATTCAGTTGTTAGCTTCTCTGCTGAGATTCCTAAGAAGTGTGTCAATTGTGATAGGAATTTTGTGATGCGATACCTAACCACTAAGAACTGTACTCAGACAACCAGCTCATTTTATGTAGACCTCTGAGCAGCTATCAAAAGTTAACTGTAATGCTTATTAAAAACTCAAATTACCAGCTTTGTTTAGATGGAAGGCTCAGAGCTTTTATTAACTGTATGAACTCCTAGCTCAGTGGGAATCTACTCAGGGTCTTGGAAATTATCTAGTTCCCATTGAACATGCTCAGAAGCTTAATTCCAGACCAGCAGTACATCTCTTTATTTGCATAATTAAAGAGGTGAGACTACTGGTTCTGGAAGTACTGAATTAGTGATATTGCAGTGAGGGAACAATTTTGCTGTTATCAGAGAGCTGGCAACTTTTTCCATGAAATCAATGTGGTTACTAGAGTGGCTCTGTTTCACAGAACTATGTTCAAGAATACACCTCCAGAGGTATTTCAGTGTTCTTATGGAATTTGCTTGAGGCACAATAACAAATTGTGTTCAATGGATGCAAAGAATGCTACCCAATTTTCAAAGTGGTAGTACAGATAGAGTTTTAAATTGCTTTAGAGAAAAGAGGGTAATAGAAACACTGATTTTCAGTCGGGTTTCAAATGGACATTTTTTTGTGGGCACAATTTTGCTTCTGTAGAAAACTGCAGGCGCATTTTTATGCCCACAGTTAATTGTAGGTACAGTATTGTTAACATTTAAATAACTGGTTTGTGAGTACAAATAGGGAGTTAGGGAGGCAACTGCCATTGTTTTAAATTACACATGCAAAAACCAGAGCCAATTTCTAAAATATGTGACCTGAGATCTGCCTGATATTACCTTGTCATAAGTGATTACAACATTCTCATAGCTGATTAAATAGTCATTGGGAAAATTGCCAGATGAGGGGATTTAAGGAGACCCCTTGCTTCTTTCACACCTCACTTTTTAATTCTCCAGTGCATTCTGCTGCTATATGGTATATTATAAAAATCTCTTCAGGGCAAGGGCTTATTTGGGTATCTCATAAAGCATTGTCAGAGCTATACAAATGATAAATGTTAAATAAAAATAATGAATGATTTGATTCAGCTGTGTTTTCTACTCTAAAAAATTATTATTTAAAAAGGGTAGCTTCTTACTCAGTAGGTCTGTTCCATGTCTATGTTCAGTGTCATATATGCTGCTTCTCTGAAAAAAGTACCAGTCAGCTCTGAAGAACCAACTCAGCTCTGAAAGATTGACTGGAATTCTCTTCCTCCACTTGCATCATCAACAGAATCATTGACTAAAGTCCATTTTCAGGGCCACCTGTGCAATCATATTGTCTTCAGATTATGCCCTCATTTACATATGTGTATCCCAGAGAAAATAATAGGCTTGCACAGGTGTTGCTGAGGACAATAAGGATGCACAGATGTAACTGAACACAACTTACGGGTTTCAAAATATTTATTACTAGTGATGATAAAAGAGCCAGAAGGAGCACTGCTTGACATAAAGATCCCAATCTGAGTTTTCAGGACTGGGAATTACTGTAGGAAAAAACATCTTATAAACTCAGCACATTTTGCATGGAAATCAAAAAGACACAATAAATGTCGAACCCCACATGCTATTTTTTTTAAAGCCATTTTCAGAGTAGAAACACACTGGAAGTCTCAGCTCCTTACCTTTCCTCATGCAAATTGCCATTGCAGGCAAGTATTTTGCCCTGTGGTAAATGCTCATGTTCAGAGCACGTTTTCCTCAATTAGCATTTTTTCAACTCTGTAGCAAGCGCTTTCTATTAAAATATTTTAATTTATGCAGAAATGATGTGGTTACATTTACAAATTCCTTTTATAAGGCACATCTTGTAATTTCATGCTAATAATTTTCTGTCAGTAGTGGTTATGATGGGCTGGAAACTATTCCCCAAATAAGAGTAGTTTGCATTATTATTTCTCACAATATGGAGTTTTCTTCTTTCATACATTTCTCACATTATAATGGCTGCCTTGTTTATAACTTTTACCTCATTTAACAGCATTTCTTAAGCACAGGACTCTAGGTTCCGATTCCAAAAAGCTTTTACACACATGTAACAGTCCTTGTGTTGTTCTATCATATAAACTGCCCTACCAGTGATCAAGTCAGACGGACAGACAATATAGGCTCTCTGCTCATTTTGTCATTGTTTAGGGGGCAACTATTACACACCTCACCCTGTCAGATCCATTTTTTTACCAGAATCTCACCTTTTCAGCTGAACATTTCCTTGAATGGACAGCATAGGTATTAAATATATCTCAGTAGATAGCCCAATGTTGTTTCTGATTAATTTTACAGCTATTGATTGTAATTAGTTATTGCAGAGTAGTGACAGCATTTCTACTTTTATGAGGGACTCAGTATATTGACAATGAGATGTGTAGCTTTTTGCATCTAGGTTGTTAGTGTGAATACAGCTCAGGTTGGCAGTGACTGGCAGTTGCTTCCATCTACTGGCTGTTTGGAGCCCTGTGTGAAATAAGTAGGTGATTTCAATCCCTTTTCTAGTGTGCACATCTCTAGACCACAGAAAGAAACTGGTAATGAGTCTTGTCTGTACTGGGAAATGACACCATGGGTAACATTTTCAGAAGCACTTTCAGTGGGACTCAGGCTCCTAAGACATTTATGTGCTTCTGAAAATTTTTGTTCTGCATTATCTAACATAATGTTGAACATTTAGTTTAGACAAGGCCTGTCATGATTAAAATCATGCTGACTGGTCATAGTTGAATCATACCCAGAGGATGTGATTTTAAACATGACAACCTTTGTTTATCTTAAATGCAAATCATGTTTAACAACGTATTTCTTAACATGTGTTAGTTATGTATTACCACACAGTGTGGTTCCCTAGTGTAGACAAGCCCAGAGGAGCTAGGCACTGATTGAATTTGGAGACTGAGCGTACATCTACACTGCAAAACAAGACCTGGAGCAGAGAGTCTCAGAGCTCGTGCTATGGGGCTAAAAATAGTAGTGTAGACCTTCGATATCTGGTTGGAACTTGGACTCTGAAATCTGGCAAGGGGGGAGGGTCTTGGAGCCTGGGCTCCAGCTTGAGCCAGAACATCTACACTGCTATTTGTAGCCCTGTAGCACCAGTGGCGGATTAGCAACTGGGCCAACAGGGCCCATGCCCAGGGCCCCAGCCAGTTGGGAGGCCCCGGAAAAATGCCCCCCTCTGCTCCACCCACCTAGTGCTTCTGCTCACACTTGCTCTGGCCCAGGGACCCCACAAAACCCTAATCTGCCCCTGCGTAGCACAAGCCCTGTGAGCCCAAGTCAGTTGTCCTGGGCTCTGAGACTCATTGCAGTGGGGTTGGTTTTGCAGTGTAGGTGTACCTACACCCTTTCACCCATAAAAGTGATCATAGAATCATAGATTATTAGGGTTGGAAGGGTTAGGCTTGAAGGATGCCGGATGCAGAGTTAAAGGAAGATTGCTCACTGCTGCCTATGTTGTCCTTCTGTGAATAAGCCAGAGGTTGATCTCTTTCTCTGCAGCTATCAGCCTGGCACCTTTCATGAGCATTATATTTGCTTTAAAAATAACATGTACAGTACCACTAACTACCTTACATGAAAAGAATAGGAGTACTTGTGGCACCTTAGAGACTAATAAATTTATTTGAGCGTAAGCTTTCATGGGCTATAGCCCACTTCATCAGATGCATAGAATGGAACATAGAGAAAGAAGATATATATACATACAGAGAACATGAAAAAATGGAAGTAGCCATACCAAGAAGCTAATTAATTAAGATGAGCTATTAGCAGCAGGAGAAAAAAAACTTTTGTACTGATAATCAAGATGGCCCATTTTAGACAGTTGATAAGAAGGTGTGAGGATACTTAATGGGGGGAAATAGATTCAATATGTGTAATGACCCAACCACTCCAAGTCTCTATTCAAACCAAAGTTAATGGTATCTAGTTTGCATATTAATTCAAGCTCAGTAGTTTCTCACTGGGGTCTGTTTATGAAGCTTTTCAGTTTGTTTGCTGATGTGTTGGCAGGTTTGGCCGATCGTGGCTCTCACTGGTGGCGGGAAGAGGCACGGGTGAGGGATGTGCTGGCTGCGGCTTCCTGCCACCCCCATTGGCCTGGGACGGTGAACTGTGGCCAGTGGGAGCCGCGTTCGGCTGAACCTGCCGATGTGGCAAGTAAACAAACTGGCCCAGACCGCCAGGGTGCCTACCCTAGCGAGCCATATGCCAGAGGTTGCCGACCCCTGGTGTCGGTTCACTTTAGAACTGTTATATTTTATGTCCTTGAGATTCCACAGTTATTAATTCTGTGCTCCTTCATAAAGCTACTTTAAATAATAACCCTCTGTTTCTTGTCCTGTTTCAGGACCCTCAACCTATACTGCCTGCTGCTCTTGAAGAGCTCCATCGCTGGCCCAGCATACCCTCATGGACTTCCCCAAAAAGAAGCATTTTCTTGATGAAGTTATGGTCAAGTTCTTGAGAGGGCAGACCAGCAGGTCCAGTACCAGAAGAAGAGGGATGAAAGACTGGTACAATGGCATCCAGATGGAGAGGGGGAGGCTCGCTGCCGTGGTGGAAGAGAGTGTTTCAGTGAGGGAGCTGGCACTTGCAAAGCTGTTCCTGGAATAGGAACTGCAGTTAAGGAAGGAGGACAGAGCTCAACAGAGAGAACTGTTTCATCAAGTCCTGTCTATAATGGCACTGCTGCCTCTCCCACACCACGGCATGATGCGCCAAGCAACATACCCTCAGCCCAGCAGTAGCTTGGACAACTCCATGTCGGGGCAGCCCAGGCATTCAGGACTCATGAGCAACTGGGCAGGGCAACTAAGCACTGTGCAGCCTTCTTTCTTTCACCTGTCTCCTGTGGAAACCTCTACTCTCCAAAAGCAGGTCAAATTTAAATTCCTGAGCACTCCCCTGTTTGGGGCAGCTCAAACTTCCTGAAATGTGCAGGGCGGGCAGTAGAGTTTTCCCACAGTACACCACATTCCGAGGGCTAGTGCGGGGACGTTGACGGGGTGAGGATGCTAGGGGCTCTGGGATGTGGTTACTTTGACTCAGGTCTGTGCACTCCAGTGAGGATGCGAGAGCCCTAGGTTCAAGCATAGATCAGAAAAATCTTAACCTAGGGTTAAAATGCAAGGCAGATACTCAAGTCCCACTAACCCTAGGCTTACATTGGAGTGTAGATATACGCTCAAAGTGTCACAGCTAAATACAATTGCAACAAATCTTGTACAAAGTATGTCATGCAAGGTGTCACTGGAAAAGTTTTGATTTGCTAAGTATGATTATCCTGTTTATATGCATGTATCATTTTTGTATCTAAAATGAGGGATATTGACTATGTACCTGTATTTCTAGTGTTTGCTTATGTGGAAACACCCACCACCACAGTTTACATCCTGTCTAGCCAGCACATTATGAATGGACCATTCAAGCTGATGGCCCATTAACACAATGGGCCATACAAGAAGATTATTCCCACCCAATGGGCCTTCCTGAGGATGTTTTAGTCAGAGTAAGGACAATGGCTCCTGCTATGACTCACCAAAGCATATAAGGGCTATGACTTGCTCATGTGACTCTAGACTCCATCTTGTGCCTGTCATTTTCCACAAACTAAGGCTATGTTTACACTATGGACCATACAGTGGCAAAGCTGTACCGCCACAGCTATGCCACTGTAAGGTCTCCTGTGTAGCTGCTCTCTGCCAGCAGGAGAGAGATCTCCTGTGGGCATAATTAAACCATCCCCAATGAGCGGCGATAGTTAGGTTGGCAGGAAAGCCTCTCCTGCTGACATTGCACTGTCCACACTAGCACTTTTGTCAATGAAACTTATGTCAGTTAAGGGTGTGTTTTTTCACACCTCTGACTGACAGACGTTTTGCTGACAAAAGTGATGGTATAGACAAAGCCTAAGACATAGCACTTTCCCTCCACATGAAAGAAAGTATAAAAGGTCCTGGAAACATCTCTGTTTTGACTCTTTCCTGCTTTGATCTTGATCTTTGTACTGTGGCCTTACATTGAAAGAAGCATTTCAACCAATGGACTGCAGACCTTCCAATCTTTTGGAAGTTACCAGAGACTAGAAACCAGCAGTTTATTCCAACACTGCTACAAACCTGATCCAAGAACAATGCATATATGTATTTGTTTTCCTTGACCATTGTAACTCTCTCCTCTTTCTTTTCTCTTATAAATAAACCTTTAGATATTAGATACTAAAGGATGGACAACAGCATGATTATTGGGCAAGATCTGAGTTATATATTGACCTGGCTATGGGTTGATCTCTTGGGATTAGAAGAACCCTTTGTTTGATTAAACTGGTTTAAAATAACTGTTCATCATAAAGTCTAGTGTCTGGGATACCTAAGGATGTTACCTGGTAAAACAAGGGCTGGGATACCTAAGGATATTGCATTTCTGCCTTCTTGTTAACGAGTGTGGTGAGACACAAGTTTACTTTTGATACTGGCTTGGTATATTTTATGGAAGAATAACCACCAGTTTGAGGTGTGTTTGCCCTATTTATCAGCAGTTTGTCTTCAGTCTGGTATTCTTGGCTGTGACCCACTGATGCACAGTGACTCCTTTGCATTGGGATACTTTGTTATTGTGCCTTAAATATTGTCTCTTTGAGAAACTGCCAGCTCTCTTAAACTCCTTGTCCCCCTATATTTTCTTCCCATGAGACCTTACTTAATAGTTCTCTGAGTTTGTTAAAGTCTATTGTGTACTAGGGAGGACTAATTCCTTCCACTGGAAGAACTACTGGGTGAAATTCTATGGCTGGTGTTATGCAAGAAGTCAGACTAGATGTTTTTAATAGTTCCTTCTGGCCTGAAACTCTATACAAACGAAATAACCCCTGAAACCTGCCCATGTTATCTACTGATATGGTACTAATCTACTCAGGCCCTTTTACACCAATGGGAATAAAGTTCCAGAGTTGAGGGCCTTCCACTAGAAACCAATTTAGTGACTTCTAGATCATGCAGCTCAGCTCTTTCAACAGCCAGATAAGGGCAGGAGGAGAAAGAAAGTGTCTGTGATATACAAGTATCAGAGGGGTAGCCGTGTTAGTCTGGATCTGTAAAAGCAGCAGAGAATCCTGTGGCACCTTATAGACTAACAGACGTTTTGGAGCGTGAGCTTTCGTGGGTGAATACCCACTTC
>NC_133769.1:308306754-308330782 GCF_003597395.2 Chelonoidis abingdonii | reverse complement strand
ATTTCCACTACCTGCGTCTGACGAAGTGGGTATTCACCCACGAAAGCTCACGCTCCAAAACGTCTGTTAGTCTATAAGGTGCCACAGGATTCTCTGCTGCTTTTGTAATATACAAGATTCAAACGGCAAAGAGTTTCTCTACCAATGTATTAAATTGAAGCTGGAAATTATTAGTAAGCCAGTTGTATATATGGAGCATCAGGGAAATGTGTTTTATCAATCACCTTTAAGTAAACGGGCAGCTGCATTTTATGCAATAGTTGAAGTTAAAAATAATCTTCGTTGGTAGCTCCATGAAGAGTGCATTAAGCATCTAAGGACCTAATAGGATTCCTAGGGTTGGAAATCTTAGGCTTTATCTACTTAAGCATTTTTGTTGGCAAAACTTTTGTTGGTCAGGGGTGTGAAAAAAACTCACCCTGACCGACATAAGGTTCACCGACCAAAGTGCTGGTGTGGTCAGTGCTATGTTGGCAGGAGAGGCTCCCCTGCCGATATAGCAAATGCTGCTTGTGGGGGGTGGTTTGATTATGCCGGCAGGAGACAGTGGCAACACAGGAGACCTTACAGTGGCACAGCTGTAGCTGTAGCTGTAGCTCTGCCACTGTAAGGTTCATAGTTTTGGCATAGCCCTAGTAACAGAAGGCAGATATGACTCCTTCAATAGATGGGAATAATCATCTCCAGCTGCATCCCTCAGCCCACCAACATTTTCTATGTCTTAATAAGCACTGAACTTCCATTAGGTAGCCCTCATCTAAACATTGCTGTTGCCCAGACATTGGAAAGACTGAATGACTGCACTATCCAACAGATACAGTATGAGACGTAGACTGGAGTGGCATCAGATCTTATTGCACTGCACAGGGTTCCAATGTGTCACACTCTTCTTTAATACATATGGCAGGCCACTAGAGGAGACTGAGAAATACTATGGGCTGCACTAGCACCATTATGCTAAGGCTACTTTGCTCTACATTGCCACTTGTCAAACTCAATTTCTGCAGCTTCCCAGTCCCTGGCTGAGTATGACTGTGGGTGAGAATGAACTACTAGTGACATTTAACCCAGAAAAGTTGGAACTGAAGCTGGTTGGTAAGGAGGAGGGTCAGGAGAGATGGGTAGTGACTCTGCTTGTACCAACTGTTTGGGGGCATTTGCCCACTCTCTGCTGAAATGGTCTTCAGTCTTAATCTGTCACTGTATGTCAATTTTCAGACAGTGGTGGTGGCTCCTACTACCTTTTAAAATCTGTTTCGACAGAGGACTGGAGCGTCTTCCGTTTGATGAGGAGCCTGTCACAGTTATTCATGTCTTTGTCAGTTCCAGACAAGATTACTACAACATGTTCTGCTTTAAAGGGTTTTGGAAATATCTGCTAATGCAGAGGACAGCAGTTCCCTTCCTGTTTGGGGTGGCCACTAGATATACATTATAACATTACTCTGTGTTCTGCATTGGTGCTTGCTTCAATTGCAATTCAAGGTATTAATTTTCACCTTTAAAGCCTGAGATGGAGAATTTGTTGGGAAATGATATTTTTCCTATGAAAAATTCTGTTGAAATTGAAACAGCCACTGAAACTGGATTATTTTTATTTAAAACTGAAAGTTTTAGTTTACATAGTTTTGATGAACCCCTCCTAATTTTTGACACAAAAATTTCCATTTAGCTAAAAAGCCTTTTTCCAGTGTAAACCCCCGCCCCCACCACCACTGTGATAGTACATTTTCAACCAGCTCCACCTGGATTAAATACAACCTCTGAGACTGCCTTCTTTTATGTGTCCTACTGCAGTGGTTAAGACATGCTGGGTGATGGATACTGGAGTTACATTATCTGAAGCTAGTGGAAGGGTATCCTCTGTGGAACTTACTGGCCCTGGTGATCTGACACAGCTTCCGGGCTCTAGGGCATGGAGTAAGGGATATTTGTTTACAGATTGTTTCATTAAACCTAATGCCCTGGCAGATCGACCTATACTCTTTGAAAATGGTTATTGCTAACAGGATGATGACTTTGTTTGTTTTCCTTGTTCAGATATCACAGTTATGTGGGCATTAAATTAAAGTATGTAAATAAATGGACTGTATCAGACTATATCTGGTCACCACAAAATTCTGCCTTTATTTCTGTCCCCACAAAAGACAAGGAAGGTAATTCACAGCTCCTGAGTCAAAACATCCATTAATTTCTCAGAAAACATTTTCCATTTTCAAAGTGTAAAAAATAAACTTGAGCTAAATCTCACTGGTGGTTTATAATACCTGACACTTTTTAAAAACTGGGACATATCTGGATGTTTTCATGGCTTGCCAAGATAAAAATGCCTAAGTTACAAATGCTGAAAATATTGCACATTAGATACTCTTGTCTTGGCTTGTAATTGCCTTAAAGGTACAAAAAAGGGCCTATTTCTAATAACTCCCCTAGAATATCTCATCTCCATTCTCATTCCACATGGGAGGATAGCACGATTTGGTATCATCAAAAAGGCATGTGTTAAGAGAGGGGAGAGCTAATCCTTAAACAGTTGTGCCCTGCATCTCAAATAAGGAATGAAAAACTTGTGAAAGCATTTCCAGAAGACTTACATATAGTATGTTCCTTAATCTATTAACTACTATAATTGTTGAAGTAAGATAAGGTGCCTTCAAAGAAATCCATGCTGTGTGGCCCTAGGTCAGAAATGGTATATTAATATCCCAGAGTTGTACCATCCAGAGATAGTGATTGAACTTTGACAAACCTATCCTATTCTTGTCAAATGAATGAAACTGTTGTTTCATTTTGAGCCAGGATGCCACGCCAGAGGCATCTGGAGAGTATTGTACTATGGAATTTGAAAAGGAGGTTCCTGATTGTGACGGAATTTGAAAGAAATACAAGAATAATAATACTGAGTTCATTCTTTCATATACAGAGTGTTTGACCTACAGAAATGGACCTGATTTCTCTTTGCCCTGAACTCTCAGTAGTCCTTTACATCAGTGCGAAGTGTTGCCAGCCCAAAACACTACAATTTCACATTCACTGCTTGCTGAGGCAAAGGACTTACATGAAGTTTAGGGCACTGAGGAACTGGGTGCAAGGAACCCATCCAGTACTGCCTAGATAGGCTACTATTATTGTTCCTATTATATAAACGAGGCAAGAGAAAGATAAGAGATATTCACTCAAATTCACAGAGCAAGTTATTGGCAGACCCAGGACTAGGACTCACAAGCTTCTGACACCTAACCCCGTGCCCATGGTAATAGAATGTAGCTTTCTTTCATTTTGTGGTATTGTCATAGTACCTTTCCCCAATCTGAACCTTAGAGTCCAAAAAACGAGGTACTAGCATGAATTTCTCTTAGCTTAATTACCACCTTAGATCTGATACGCTGCCACCAGTCAGGACTTTGAGTGCCTGATAAACTCTGGTCTCCCCAAACCTTCCCTGGGGACCTCAAGACCCAGATACCCTGGATCTTGACACAAGGAAAGTAAACCCTTTCCTTTATCATTGCCTCTCCCAGAGTTTCCCTCCCTGGGTTACCCTGAAAGATACTGTGAGTCAAACTCCTTAAATCTTAACTTACAGAGGAATTCCACCTCCCCCCTCCCCTTTTTTCCCTCACCCAGAGGCAATACAGATTCAAGCTCCGTGTATCTAAAGCAAAGAGGACATTTACCTTTCCCCCCCACCCCTCCCAGAGAGAGAGACAGAGATAACCACAGAGAGCAGGTTTTTCCTCCCCCCTTTCTCCTTTCTCCCACAAGTTCCCTGGTGAGTGCAGACTTCCTTCCTTTGCCTTAACAAGGGGAAAAAATTAATCAGGTCTTTTACAAGAAAAGCTTTTAATAAAAGAAAGAAAAGTAAGAAATCTCTATAATTTCAAGATGTAATATTACAGGGTCTTTCAGCTTATAGAAACTGGAGAAAAAGCCTCCTCCAACAGAAATACAGTTTAAAATACTTCCAGCAAACTACACATTTGCAAATACAGAAAAACAATTAAAAAGACTATACCGCCTTTCTACCTTTGTACTTACAAAATTGGAATAGAAGATTAGAGAGCCTGTAGGTACGTGTGGTCACTCTCAGAAACCAGAGAGAACAGCAGACAGAACAAAGGAACACACACCCAAACTTCCCTCCACCCAGATTTGAAAATATTTTGTCTCCTGATTGGTCCTCTGGTCAGGTGTTGCAGGTCACTGTTTGTTAACCCTTTGCAGGTGAAAGAGACATTAACCCTTAGCTATCTATTTATGACAGGTATGTACTTTCAAAGCACCTCAGTGACTTAAATGCACAAGTTCCATTGAAAGCAGTCACTTGTCATCCCAACTCAGGCTCAGATCCTCAAAGGTATTTAGGTGCCTAACTCCCATTGAAGTCAATGGGACTTAGGACTTCTTAGATTTCAAGAATTCAAGATCTGGAAAACATGCCTTATAGTTAGTGTTGGAGAAAAACTCAGTTCTCGCTTTTTGTGTGGGTGCAGCAGAGTCAGATACTTTATTCTGTTTAGCAGCTACCACAGGGAGAGAGTGCACTAGGACATAGGGTCTCCCCTTCCTAGACAGGTCTCTCAACAGGTAAACAATTACAGCAAGCATTTATACTTTTGTTATAGACAATAATAAGCAACAGCTGCATTTTGTTTATACATAGGTCATCCTGATATCTTGTTTTTCTCACTTAAGAGATGCCAGTCTACATATTGTATTATCTACACAAGATCAAAAAACAACTTCTCACACAGTTCTTTCCCACTCGCCTCACATAATCCTTGCTTTTACAAATTTCGCATTATTAGGGTTACAGCTAGCCTAACTCTGGCTAACAGAGACTGTCATGCATTAAGATCCCCTACAAATCCATGTCAGTTCTTTCTGTACTTCCACATTAGAGACTAAAGAACTTTGATTGATTTAATTTATCCAAGAACAGGCTAAAAGATGACTTGATCACAGTCTACAAGTACATATATAGGGTAGAGATTTCTAATTGTAGATGGCTCTTTACTCTAGCAGAAAAAGGCATAACAAGATTCAGTGGTTGGAAATTGAAGGTAGACAAATTTGAAGTAGAAATAAGGAGCAAATGTTTAACAGTGAGGATCATTAATCATTGGAACAACTTACCTAGAGAACTGGTAGATTCTTTGTTGTCTGACGTCTTCAGTGAAAACTTTCTAAAATATATTCTGTAGCTCAAATAGAAGTTAAGGCTTGATGCAGAAATTATTGGTGAGTTTCTTTTGCTTGTGTTATTCAGGAGGTCAGCTAGATGATTATAATGGTCCTGCAATGAGGGGGCATGGCTTCCCTCTGAGATTGATGGAGAGGAACCACTTTCCACCCCCTGGTGGGTAGAACCAGGCAAGCCAAGACCCCCTCACCTGAAGAAGAGGGGCAAGATAGGAATTTTAAAAGGCGGACGCTACAGCCCAGTTATGTGAGCATCAGGGAAAGAAGCAGACATCTCTTGCCTGTTGCTGAGCTCTGTGCTAGAGTCTGAGGCCTGGTCTACACTGGGAGGGAGAGGAGGGAGATCGATCTAAGTTATACAACTTCAGCTACATGAATAATTTAGCTAAAGTCGATGTACTTAGATCTACTTACTGTGGTGTCTTCACTGCGGTAAGTCGACAGCTGATGCTCTTCTGTCGACTCTGCCTGAGCCTCTCACCCTGGTGGAGTACTGGAGTCGACAGGAAAGTGCTCGGCGATCAATTTATTGCGTCTAGACAAGATGTGATAAATTGACCCCTGCTGGATCGATCGCTGCCCATCAATCCACCGGATAATGTAGAGGAGCCCTGAGCTTCCAGGCCAAGGACCCAGAGGCAGTGCTGGGACTGCCAACTTACCAGTACCTGGAGGAACTACTGAGACTTCTGCTGGCCAAGTACCCCAGGGACATGAAGAACCTCAGGAGACTGAGGTACACTCAGAGGAGATAGTCAGAAGTAGCCCAGAGAAACTAGAAAATAGTCCAGTTTGGTTGCCAGAGTCAGCGTATTTCAGTGGGATACCCACTGACCCAGTGGGATCCTCACTGACCCAGTGGTGGAACTGTCCACCATTGTCAGGGCCCTGGGCTGGGACCTGATGGAGTAGAGTGGGCTGGGGTCCCCATGTCCCCCTACCACCCTACCTTTTGGGGACTGGTGGCCTACTCACCTGAGACAAGCAGGCCTACTCCCTGAGCCCTTAGGTGGCTTACTGCTCTGCCCTGCATAGAAGGCCAGTGTCCTTAGACTGCTAATTCCTCTGTTGAGCATTGTACTTTTAGGTACACATAGTGAGGGGGCATGGCCTCCCTCAGAGACTGATGGGGAGGGTTGGCCATGGACCACTACACTTGGTGGAGAATGCGGGCAGTGCCCCCACCCGTTAGAAAAGGAATTTTGCTGTGCTATCAACCTGCCACTGGCTCAAACTGCCAGAATGGAGATCGACAAGCTGATGAAGTGGTGGGCAGAGAGCCAGAAGCAGCAACAGCTGGTGCAGCAATTAGAAGCCCAGCAGCAGCAGCTGATCTGGGAGTCTGAGGCTCAACAGCAAGAACAGCAGTGGCAGGGCTTCCAGCAGCTTGCAGCCCTGCTGCCCAACCCCGCTGCATCCATTTCTGGAGGAATGATGACCCTGTCTGTCCCTGTGATGCTTGTGCGACTCACAAGGATGGGGCCTGAGGACGACCAGGAAGCCTTCTTGGTGACTTTCAAATGGATCGCCTCAATGGTCAAGTGGTCCCCTGCCCATTGGGCCGCTCTTTTGGCCCCATATCTGATGGGGACAGACCAAGAAACCTATTGTAGGCTGCCAAATGAAGAGGTACAAGATTATGGGTGAGTAAACCTGACCATATTCTATGCCATGGACATTACCTATGAGACTCTTCAATGGCGATTCTGGGGGAAGAGATTCACATCATGGGCCTGACCCTGGGTTGTGGCTCAGGAACTTAAGGATACCTGCTGGGGTAGGCTTCAGCCTGAGCGGCACTCTGCAACTGACATGGCTGAGAAGCTTGTTGTCAAGCAGTTTATCCACATACTTCTGCCCCGAGGAAGGGCCTGGATTCTCTGGTATCGGCTCACCAACCTGAGTGTGGCAGTGGGCTTGATGGAAGATTTTATGGATGCTGAATCCCTAATCATGCCAGGGGCCTGGGTCATGAAGCTGGCCAGAAACACCCTAGGCCTGGACAAGAACTCCATCCCCAGGGCTGATGCTTGACCTTGCTCAAATTGGAATGAGGGCCACAGCAGCAGCCACCTTCCACAGACTGCCTCACTGTCTTGGGGAGCCCCCGAAGGATGTGGCAGAGGAGGGAGGGCTGCAAATCTGAGCCCACCAGATCACCCATGGAACCCAAAAACCCAGCCTGGCCCCTCAGAGTTTGGGCCCTGTTTCACCTGCAGCTGTTTTGGACACTTTCAATGAGAGTGACCAGGAATGGATTGCACCTTGGCCAGGTTTGTGCGGACAAGTCCTGCACCCACCAACATCCCACTGCAAAAGTAACAGCCCTGGTGAGCCTATGTGGGAAGCAGGTCCCTGCCCTGGTAGACTCAGGTTATGGGCAGACCTTAGTATGCCGAGGGCTTGCCCTTGCAGCAGACCCTGGGCCAGGCAAGATCTGACTCCTATGTATCCACGGTAACATGAAGTCCTACTCCAACACACGAATCCCAATAACTGTGGGTGGAATGACCAGATTAATGACAGAGGGGCTATCCCTGAATTTGCCTTGCCCCATAAGTTTTGGGCAAGACTGGCCAGGGTTCACCAGAATCCTGCAGACCATAAGCGTCTGAGTCCAACAGCCACAGACAGCCCTCGAGGGAGACCCCTTTGAGGATGAAGAACTCAGGAGGGCCAATCCAGGTGACCCACCAGCCTAACCTCTAGGCCCAGGAAGCCCAGAAGAAGATGCTTTGCACACTTTGCCAGCAGAGGAAGCACCTCTATACACAGGGGCCAATTTCAGTAGAGACCCAGAGGGAGGACCTGACCTTCAGCTGGGCCTACTAACAGCTGGCCTATGTCAACGGGGGAAGCAATGGAACTTCAGCGAGCAGTGCAGTGACCACGGTTTGAACTGACCAGGAACTGCCTCTATGGGGTTGACCGAGACAACCAAACCCAAAAGCCCCGATCCAACTGGTTATGCCCCAGTGTCACCAGTGGGCCATTCTGAAGCTTGTTCATGACGTTCCTGTGTCTGGCCATCTGGGACAGGAAGACACTGACCTCATGGGGGCCCTTTGCCAAGAGCATCACCAGGTTCCACTATATCCTGATGACTATGGATTATGCCCCACTTCCACGAGGCCATCCCACTAAGGAACACCGCTCAAACCATCCTGGTGGAACTTTTGAAGGTATTCGCCGGGGTGGGGTGCCCTGAGAGATCCTTACTGATGAGGGAACAAATTTTACATCATGGCCACTCTGCCCGGTCTGTGGTCTTCTGGGGACCAAGAAGCTGCAGACTTCGGTCAACCATCCCCAAACCGACAGGCTGGTTGAGTGTTTCAACAGAACACTGACGGAGATGCTCCTCAAGTTTCCACCCACAGACCTGCACCAGCAGATCAATTAATCCCACCCCTGCTGCTCGCCATCAGGGAGGTGCTGCAATTCTCCATGATGTTCTTGCTGTACAACCCTGATTTCACCTCCAGTTTGATCATACAGCCTGATGCTTCAGCAGTAGGACTTGGTGCTGTCCTCTCCCAGGAGGTCAATGGGGAGGAGCACCCTGTGTCTACATAAGCCAGAAATTATTTCCTCTGGAGCACAATTATTCCATCATCGAGAAGGAGGTCCTTGTAGTTAAGTGGGTAGTGCAAGCCCTCTGTTACTACCCCCCCATGATGTACCATGTCCCCTGAAGTGGCTCCAGATGTTGAAAGAAACCAATGCAAGACTAATGTGATGGTATCTTGCCTTCCAAGCCTACATGTTCACCATATAGCATTGAGCAGGTAAGGAGAATGTGAAAATGCACTTTCTGTCATGGCTGGGGAAGGGACACCTAGCCAGCCCTGAGGACTGGTATCTAGACTTGAAGGGGGATTGTGCATGTAGAGGGGGATGGCTTGGCCATGCTTCAAGACTGATGGGGATAAACCACTCTCCACCATCTGGTGGATGGAGTAAGCAAGCCACCTCCCCATACCAGAAGCAGAGGGATGGGACAGTAAGTTTAAAGGCAGGCCCTGGAGCTCAGTTGTGTGGAGCCATGGAAGGGAACAGATGTCCCTTGACCGCTGCCAATCTCTGACCCAGAGACAGAGCTCTATAGCACTAAGGACCCAGAGGAGATGCCAGGACTGCCAACTTACCAGTACCTGGAGGAGCTACCGGAACTGCAGTTGGCTGTATATCCTGAGGAGATGGAGGAACCCCATGAGACAGAGATACACAGAAGCGGTAGTAGGAAGTAGCTCAGGGAAACCAGACATTACTCTGGTTGTGCTGCCGGAGTATAGGTCAGTGCAGGGCTGGCTCTGGATTTTTTGCTGCCCCAAGCAAAAAAAAAATCAGGGCAGCCAAACAGCAAAGTGAAAAAAAATACCCAAAACCTGTGGGGTGGCCGGAGCCAGGGTGCAGGGGGATTTCCTGTGTTGCAGACGTGCCCTGGCTAGCAGGGGGGAAGGGGAGAAGGGGGGCAGCCAGGGCTTCAGTGGGGCACTCACCACGCAGCCCCGACTGCTGCGCCGCCTGCTGGGAGGGCTCCGTGCTGCTCCAGTCAGTGGAGAGGGAAGGACATGGGCTGCCAGGCTTGCTGCAGACGTGACACTGGCTGGGGCAGACGGAGAATGCAGCCCACTCCCAGCAGGGCGCTCCCCTCCTCCGTGCCGCCAATCCCTACGGGGTGGCTGGACAGGCAAACCAAAAAAAAAAAAAAAAAGTGTCCATGCTGCCCTGGGATTGGGCGGAATGCTGCCCCATAGAATCTGCTGCCCCAAGCATGAGCTTGCTCGGCTGTTGCCTGAAGCCGGCCCTGGGTCAGTAGGTTCTGGTGGGATCCCTGCTGACCCAGTATTGGAATCCTCTGCCACTATCAGGGTCCTGGGCTGGGACCCAGTGCAGTAGGTCCAGGTCCCCCATCCCCTTGATCCCCCTCCCTTTGGTGATTGATAGCATGTTCAGCTGAGCCCATCAGGCCTACTCCTGAGCCCTTAGAATGCTTACTGCTCTGCCCAGAGGGCCAGAGCCCTTAGATTGTTAATTCCCCTGTTGAGCATTGCACTTATAGGTACAACGTAGTGAGGGGGCATGGTATCCCTACAAGACTGATAGACCAATACAGGTCCCCCTCTGGACTTAAAATCTGTGAATCTATGTATGAACAAATATTAGTCTGATGCTAAAATTAAATAATGGCCATACAAAAAGGGTGGGGCCAGCATCTGTCTTGCTGCTCCCCAGCTATCAGAGTGGTCCACTGGGGCCACAGGCAGCTGGATATAAATCAGAGCAGCCTGTAGGTCTCTAGTTGACTTTGGGACATGATGGTACATTAATGCTATGTCCTCCCCCAACTCTGGTCGTTTACTGAGCACAGTAAGGACTGCCCAGAGAATCTGGCGCTAAAAATGAAAATAATTAAGAACATATTTAATGAGGCTGCTATAGATGTATTGAAGAAATGTAATGTTCAATAAATATTATGAATCTACTGGTATTTCATTAACACACAATAACTGTTCTAATAAATCAAAACCAAACTTTATAGGAGATAATTAAATGAGACTGAACTAAAATTTTAACAATACTGGTTGGGTGGTTGGTGGATTAGTGCAGTGCTGTAGAGCTTTAGACCGTAAGGGCTCTAATACAAATCTGACTCCAGTCAGTAGTGATTAAACTTTAATACTATATGATTGCTGTCTGGAGGTTGGGGTGAAATGAGTGAGGTTCTCAGTAATAGGCAAGGTGATAGGTGGATTCTCAGTTTCTTGCAGTCTTCTCTAATGGGTACCTTAATTAGCTATCCCAGATGAGAAGTGAAATATTACATGAGCAGAGACAACTTTTGCACCAGTAAGTGGCATGGTGGGGAATATTTCCTCCCCAGTCAGGAAAGGGTTAAAATGTTCTTCTGGTCATAGTCAGCCTCAACCTGGCACACCTGTGAGGCCTGTCAAGCCTGGAGATGGGCAGGACCTTGAACAGAAGGATCTCTGCATCCTTGCTTGGTATGGGGTGGTATTCTGAAAAAACAGAACTGCAAGTTTCCTGGCCCGCTGGAAACAGAGATTGCTGGCCAGGAAATGGCTTGAGAGCTAGAAAGAGCTGGTACTTTTTCCTTTGGTTTCCTGAAGCCCTAGGACTTTGCTTTTGGTGGGCTATGGAAATATACTGACTTGTTTGAACTACCTTAACTTTCTCTGCAAGGGGGCTGATGCCTTGAACAGCACAGCCAGGGGGCCTTGCTCTGGACTCCGAGACAAGAGCAATGGAATGGGTGGGGAGCTTGTGTTGCTACTGCCAGTTTGTACATATTCTGGGGAGAGGAATAAAACAAAAAACCCATAAGAGAATCAGTGTCTAATTTCACATTCTGTAAGGATCACAGACATGCGGACTTAAAACAAGGAGAGACTAATTGAAAGCATTTGACAATTGTGATAAGTCTTCAGCAGCACAAGAATATTATATGAATTATTTGAATTCCTAATTTAAAAAAAGCAAACAAGATATCTCAATGAAGAGGCAAGACGTGAAGCTCTCTAAAAGTAAATAATTCATTTTCATTTGAATAAGAAACAAATAATATAGTCTAAAATAGTGAACATCAGTGAAAATGAAGAGGGATCCGAGGCTGAAATAGGGAAAGAATATGTTAAAAATTACATAGACAAGTTAGATGTCTTCAAGTCAGCAGGACCTGATGAAATACATCTGAGAACACTCACGGAGCTGACTGAGGAGATATCTCAGCCATTAGCAATTATCTTTGAAAGGTCATGGAAGACAGGAGAGATTCCAGAGGACTGGAAGAGGGCAAATATAGTGTCAATCTATTTACGAGGAAATAGGGACAACCTGGGGAATTATAGACCAGTCATCTTAACTTCAGTACTCAGAAACATAGTGGAGCAAATAATCAAGCAATCAGCTTGCAAACACCTAGTAAGGTGATAAATAATAGTCAACATGGATTTGTCAAGAACAAATCATGTCAACCAATCTAAAAGCTTTCTTTGACAGGGTAACAAGCCTTGTGAATAGGGGGGAAATGGCAGATGTGGTATATCTTGACTTTAGTAGGGTAATACTGTCTTGCATGACCTTATCATAAACAAACATAGGAAAACATAGGATAGATGGAGCTACTATAAGGTGAGTGCATAACTTGTTGGAAAACCATTCCTGAGAGTAGTTGTCCTTGGTTCAAAATCAAGCTGGAAGGGCATATTGAGTAAGGATCCAGAAGGGATCAGTTCTGGGTCCTGTTCTGTTCAATGTCTTCATCAATGATTTAGATAATGGCATAGAGAACACACTCATAAAGTTTCTAGATGGTACCAAGCTGGGAGGGGTTGCAAGCACTTTGGAGGATAGGATTAAAATTCAAAATGATCTGGACAAACTGGAGGAATGGTCTGAAGTAAATAGGATTAAATTCAATAAGGACCAATGCAAAGTACTCTACTTAGGAAGAAACAATCCATTGCACACATACAAAATGGGAAATGACTGCTTAGGAAGGAGTACTGCAGAAAGAGATCTGGGGTTTATAGTGAATTACAAGCTAAATATTGGTGAATGGAGTAACACTGTTGCAGAAAAAGAAAACATCATTCTGGGGTGCATTAGCAGGAGTGTTGTAAGCAAGATATCCAAAGTAATTCTTCCACTGATAAGGCCTCTGCTGTAGTATTGTGTCCAGTTTTGGGTGCCACATTTCAGGAATGATGTGGACAAATTGGAGAAAGTCCAGAGGAGAGAAACAAAAAATGATGAAAGGTCTAGAAAACGTGACCTCTGAGGAAAGATTGAAAAAAAAATTGGGATTAGTTTGGAGAGAAGATTGAGGGGGGATATGATAAAATTTATAAAATATATAAAAGGTTTTTACAAGGAGAAGGGTGAAAAATTCTTCTACTTAACCTCTGAGCTTAGGACAAGAAGCAATGGGCTTAAATTGCAGCAAGGGAGGTTTAGGTTGGACATTTAGAAAAAGTTCCTAACTGTCAGGATAGATAAGCACTGAAACAAATTATCTAGGGAGGCTGTGGAATCTCCCTCATTGGAGGTTTTTAAAAGCAGATTAGACAAACACCTGTCAGAAATGATCTAGTTATTATTTAGTCCTGCCTTGAGTGCAGGGGACTGGACTAGATGACCTATTGAAATCCCTTCTAGTCCTACCTTTCTCTGATTCTATGAAATTAGAAAAGGTGCAGATAATCTCCCCTAACTGTGAAGAGTTCAACTCAAACACTAGTTAGACAAGGAATTGACTGACAATAGATGGTGATTGGGGGAGGAAGAAGTTAAAGTACAAAGCAAGTGGCAACTGCTTGAAAGTTTGAAATGATAGGTAGCCCCTTGATTAAAAATTGTCAGCTAAGGAGGTGTGTGGACAATGATATAGAGGTTCCTGGGCAGTCAGGAGAGGAAGAATGGTCCAAAGGTTTGGGCTAAGACATGGGAGTAGAGCTTGCTGAAACTTGCAATTTCTGGTTCTTGAGAAATTTTGGCTTTTTGAAATTTTGTTTTGTTTCCCTAAAAGCGCTGAGACAGAACCCATGGCAGGGCTGCCTGACAGCTGGAACCCTGCCTGAGATTTGGTGAAAGTTCAGCAAACCTGACTCACTTTTGTGGGAAATGTCAGGTTTGACAAACTGGCATTTTCCAAAGAAACTATGTTTTATCATAACATTTCTGACTGACTCTAGTTGGGAGGTATAGGTTCAATTTCCTGCTCTGCCACAGACTTCCTGTGTGACCTCGGGCAAGCCACTTAGCCTCTCTGTAGCTCAGTTTCTTATGTGTAACATGAGGATAATAGTATTTGCCCACCTTCTGGGGGGAGTTGTGAGGATAAATACATTAAAGTTTCTGAGGCACTCAGCTGTCTGCCTCAGGCTGAACTGATTTGGAAAATTTCAGCCAAAATGGTTCAGCTGTTTCCAAATATAAAACTAGGAAAATTGCTAATATTACAAAATCTGTTAACCTGTTCTTTGAGCAGATCTAGCACCTCCTGCTTTGTAGCAGGATTTTGAAATTTGTCAGGAGTGTGGCCTTTGTTCCAGGCATATGCTTTCTGATATTGCTGTGAAAATCCACCCAAATTTGGGCAAGTTATAAGCCTTTGAAAAATCACAATTTGCAACTGCAGAATAAAGACTTGATTATCTTAACAACTAAAATCTCCAAAGATTTTGTCACTGAGCATGCTTGAGCTTCGTCTAGCTCCTAGAAGCCAGCTCTCCATACCAATTGCCTTATCCATGAGACCTTCATTTTTCTCCTTGCAGCCCTATGCCTCAATCACTATACACCTTCCAATGTCTGCAACAAATGAGACAGGGGACATACAGTTAACTATTCACCCAAGAGAAAGTCTACTCTGTGTGCTGAATAATGTAAGGGTCCTGCTGGAAAAATAGTATGTGATCATGTAATTAAAGACTATAGCATAATGCATACGCATAAGGGGGCTGATTAACATTGCACAGGCAGCTTTAAGTC
Source organism: Chelonoidis abingdonii (assembly GCF_003597395.2). Taxonomy (NCBI): domain Eukaryota; kingdom Metazoa; phylum Chordata; order Testudines; family Testudinidae; genus Chelonoidis; species Chelonoidis abingdonii. Next base: position 308,316,064 of record NC_133769.1, on the reverse strand, counting down.
TGCTCTTTCCTAACTCGTGAGTGTTTGATGCTGCAACATGATTATTTGAGGAATTTTTATATACAGCAAATTTGAGGGAACATCAGCACTGGAGAAACCTTCAAAAACATGCTTCCTTTGCTTTTCCACCATGGTACAAAAATTTTAATGTCTATGAGTGAAGGGAAAATGGTTTCTCTAGCTCAGGAATTGGCAACCTTTGGCACGTGGCCCATCAGGGAAATCCGTTGGCAGTCCGGGACGGTTTGTTTACCTGCAGCATCCGCAGGTTTGGCCGATCGCAGGTCCTGCTGGCTGCAGTTCGCCATTCCAGGCCAATGGGGGCTGCAGGAAGTGGCGGCCAAGGCATCCCTTGGCCCATGCTGCTTCCCACAGTATGTAGTCAAGCTCTTAGTTTTCATGTTCCCTTTATGCAAAATATTTCTATTCATTTTCATTGCATAACTTCCAGAGTCCTAACCGTAGAGTAGAATCACATAGCACATTTTATGTAGGAGAATTATTCAAAAACTCATTCAGCTGAAGTGGATGGGTTGCAGGGGGGAGTGGTAGTGGTTTCAAATATGCAATAGTAATTATAGATGGCTGAATAATTAATCAATTGAAAATAATGCATTTGACAAGTTTTGCCTCCTTTTCTGCTCGTGAATTTTCCATGAAAAGATTGCAGTGTTTTTAAAATGTATTCATTATTCAAAATCATTCATCAAGAAATTCATTCATTATTCAAAATCATTCAGCAAGAGTTGGATTCTCTCATGCTTACTCAGACTGAAGTGTGTCCGACTATCTATGGAGTAAGTTATTGCCCTGTGTAAGTAAGGATAGTAAAACCTGGTCCCAATTAATTTATTCAAATAATTCTTCATCTGTAACTTGCTCATCAGCAGTTCCTTGTGAGTATTTGTTATTCAGCTATGTGAACTGTTTTGATTGACCTTACAATTAACATGCATGTATCTATTCCATGACTGCATTTACATAACTCTTTGAACTGGGTTTCCAGTACCAATATCACATAAAATTCATTGTTTCTGCATTTTGGGGGCAGGAGGGGGAAGATACCATGAAACATGTTCACTAAAATAAGCAGAGAAAACAAACACAATAGGGATGCAAACACAATTGAAGTGAACAGGGCTGCCCAGAGGATTCAGGGGGCCTGGAGAAAAGCTGGGGTGCTGCAGTGCTTGTACTCATCCGGCGGCAGTCCAGGTCTTTGTCGGCATTTCGGCGGTGGGGGGGCTGTTCAGTCACTCTGCGTCTTCGGCAGCACTGAAGGGTCCCCTGCCACTGAAATGCCACCGAAGACTCGAAGTGACTGAAAGGCACTCTGCTGCCGAAATGCCACCGAAGACCTGGACCGCCGCCAGGCCAGGGCTGGCGGGGCATTTTGGTGGTGGGGTACCCTTCAGTCACTCCGCATCTTTGGCAGCACTGAAGGGCCCCCTGCTACCGAAATGCTGGCCAAAGACCCGGACTGCTGCCAGGGGCCCAGGGTCTGGGGCAAATTGTCCCACTTGCCCCCCCCGGGCGGCCCTGGAAGTGAACTAATTTAACAATCCACAAGATCATGTTTCAGTTTTCTTTGAAGTATTTGCCAGCACCAATAATTAATGAGTGAGGAAAGGATTCCATTTAGTGAAACATCTGAGAACAGTCAGACAAGAATACACCCACACAATGCTACTAAATTCTGTCATGGTTTTACATTGAAGAGGTAAAGGAGATATATAAACTGTCTTGCAGACAGCTAAAGCAAATGTTGTGCTTTATAAAAAGCCTTTTATACTGATTTGTTGAAAGGCTTTTACATTTTGGTGGTTTGCCAAGGAGCCAGCATGGCATAATAATTCTTATGGTTTTCAATATACATTTTTTTACCCATTTTTGCAAAAGTTCTTCTGAATGCGACCTTTTGATTGAATCAGAGCACTCTGCTTAATATTATCAAGAACCTTTGCTATTCTGTGACCATTTTTTGAGGCTTGAACATAAATAAGAACAATGGTAGGTAGAGTGGGATTTTTTTTATCTTCACTGATTCACCTCTAAAAAGGCTTACTCTGGAAGAACAAAGACCTGATAACATAAGGCGTAAATGCATGTTCACAACAGTATGCATGGAAGAAATCCGCAGACACAAGTTAATTTCAGTAGCCTGAGCCGAGGGTTTGGATTCTCCACATTTTTTAATGGTCTTCCTTTTGGAGAAATGCTCACTTCTTCATTGGGCTGTTTTGAAAGGAAACAATTGACTGTGGGCTGTGAGAAAGGCCAGTCAGCCTTTTTCCTGTGTCTGTGACTTAGCCATAGCTGAAATGCTATGGCTAAGTCATAGTTCTGCTATGAAGGCAGCAGTGCAGAACTAAGGGCAGCATGGCATGGTATTGCCACCTTTACTTCTGCACTGCTGCTGGCAGGGTGCTGCCTTCAGAGCTGGGTGCCTGGCTAACAGCCGCTGCTCTCAGCTGCCCAGATCTGAAGGCAGTGCAAAAGTAAGGGTGGCAATACTGTGACCCCATCCCCTAAAATAGCCTTGTGCAGGGCTGGCGCTTCCATTTAGGCGACCTAGACGGTCGCCTAGGGCACCAGGATTTGGAAGGGTTGCAGACTGCTCCGGTGGACCTCCCGCAGGCATGCCTGCGGAGGGTCTGCTGGTCTCGCGGCTCCGGTGGAGCATCCTCAGGCATGCCTGCGGCAGGTCAACCGGAGCCGTGGGACCTGCGAGCTGGCCCTGCACCTAGGGCGCCAAAAACCCTGGTGCCAGTCCTGGCCTTGTGACCCCCCTGCAGCTCCCTTTTAGGTCAGGCCCCTCAATTTGAGAAACACTGGTCTACCCTGTGAAATCTGTATAGTATAGACTAAAAGCACACAAAAGACCAGATTTAATGGGGGAAGACCAGATTTCATGGGCCGTGACACGTTTTTCATGGTCGTGAATTTGGTAGGGCCCTATTTATGGACCATAATTATTCATTTATAGTGGAAAACTATTACAACACATAAAGATAAAGTGATTGGCATTAGCATATAAGGGATAAAGATGTGCTTGGCACAGCTGAAGTGTGTGTTGGAAGGGCGAGAGAAGTGACTGTTAGCCAACTTTGCATTCTTCCCAGCCTTAAGTCTGGCTGGTCCCTGAGGATGATCTCATTTAGACCTGGCTGCTCATGGCCTCAAAGAACTATTTGAACTGGGAGTAGATATGTCCTGGCCATGCACCCTTTCCTCCAGAAATGCCCAATATGCTGGGACCTAGAGAGGCGTGGCATAGATCCTCTTCCCTGACACCTAGGGATTCTATTTATACAAGCAGAATCATCAGATAGCTGGCTGCACTGGCTTTCTACCTCCTTTATGCCATTGGAGTGGCATAAAACAGCTAGAAAGAATCCAAGAATTGGACTCATTGCCTGAAGCTCTTTCTCTAGTCATAGCCACCCTGTCTCTGTTGCTATATTTATGAGCAGGAACATGGGAGTGCATTACAACTCCTATACATTACCAGGCTTAGAGCGGATTTGTAATGCTTTCTTGTTTCCATTTTGTAGCTATGTCCTTAACATTTAGTTGCAAATATGGAGAGTGTGTTTATGGCCTGTGGAATGGAGAAGGAAATAATTTTTAAATGCAGTGACCAAAATGGAAATGGAAATCATCTTTTTATTCAGAAGATAGATAGAGCATGAGCAAAAGAAGTGCAGGTTTTCCCACAATGCCCACAGCCCTGACCAAGGGAGAACTCCTCTGAGATAATGCCTAGCTCTTACATGGTGTGTTTATCACTAGATCTCATAGTGCTTTACAAAGGAGATCAGTATCATTATTCCCATTTTTGAGATGGAGGAAATTAAGGCACAGGGAGGTAAGAGTAGGAAAGTTATATCACCTCTGAATTTGGCAATGGTGTGACCACTGCTGGAATTCTGTGTCCAGTTCTGATGCCCACAGTTCTACAAGGATGTTGATAAATTGGTAGAGTTGTGAGGAGAGCGATGAGAATGATTAAGAGATTGGAAAACATGCCTGTATAGTGATGGACTCAAGAAGCTCAATCTAATTTAGTTTAAAAAAGAGAAGATTAAGGAGCGAATTGATTTTAGTTTATAAAAACCTACATTGGGAACAAATATTTAATAATGGGCTTCTCCGTCTAGAATAGGAAGGTGTAACAAGATCCACTGGCTGGAAGCTGAAGCTAGACAAATTCAGACTAGAAATATGGTGTACATTTACAGTGAGGGTAATTAATCATTGGAACAATTTACCAGGGTGGTGGTGGGTTACTGGCAATTTTTAAATCAAGACTGGATGTTTTTTCTAAAAAAAAAATTTACTTTAGCTGAAATAGAAATTGTTTTGAGGAAGTTCTATGATCTGTATTATGCAAGAGGTCAGACTAGATAATTATACTGGTCCATTCTGGCTTTGGAATCTATGAAGTGTTTTGCTTAAGGTCACTCAAAAGCAGAACCAAGAATAGAATCCAGGTCTCATGAGTTCTAGTCCATGGTTCTAACCACTAGGCCCTAATGAGATGAAGAGTTAGTGTCTTTCCATGTCCATTCAAGCTCCGGCATGTATATTAAAACTGACCACAAGGATGCCAATTAGACCAACTTTGCTGGTTTCAATTCACATGGGCCCCTATCTGCTAGGAAGTAGGCTGAAATAATCAAATAACTGCCCCTAGTTATTGGGGATTCATCTAACAGCAATGGTGTCTACCTGCTATTCCTATCAGTATATGCTGGATTTGAACTGATAACCTAGAGACAAATACTTAGCCATCTTACACCATAAACACTTGAGCCATTCACTTTTCCTGGAACAGGGTTTTGCATTGTTTCTACCCCTAAATTATATTCTTTTGCCTCTGCTATTATAAAAATAGCCACAGTTTCTAATACTGCACAGTGGTTATCCAACTTGCAGGGACATGGAGTCTCCGGATGCCCATATCTCTCCATTTTCAGTTAGAGGCATGAGTTGGAAACTGATCTAGGAAAGGGGACTGGTGACTTTTTAAAAACAAGAACAACTGTGTTTAATTTTTCATATATAATAGAACCGAATGTTTACTCAAGAAGGAATTTGGGGCCTTTTGTGTGCTTTTTGTTTTATGATTTTTTTTTCTTTTAGATAAAGGAAAACCACACTGCTGTTCTTAGGCAAAGTAGTTTTATGAGGAAACTCTCTCAGGATTGAAGAGCTATTCCCCAATGCTTAAGCATTATTCTTTATAATTATGGATATTTTTTCCTCCAAAAATATTTTTTTAAGAAGCTGACATTTCAAAGGCTTTCAGTTCTGTGTGTCATTATCAAATAATCTTTTTTGTACTTGGCTGTTTATTATTGGATTGCAACAACGATAAAACTCTAGGGGTTTTGTCTCCTTTGGTATGTTAATTAGCCATTTTCTCTTTGATCTTTTTCTTACTGAAAAGAGTGAAAAGCTATCTCAGTAGGGAATCTTACTGATGTACATTCATCCCCTCATCTCCATAATCTCAGGATCAGAGGGAGACAACAATTTCACTGCTGAATGAGGTTGCTATAGGCTTTAGTTATAATGTACTCTGCATCTAAATAATCCCACCACCATTTATATTCAGAATATTGAAGAGGAAACCTTCAGAACAAAAACAAGCAAAAATAATTCATTTAAAACTGAAAACTACCTTCATTAACTTAGCTTTTTCTTCACATTTTAAATCTCATGCATATGCCGTAAGCCTCTTTCTTTTTCCTATTAACTTGATGTATTTTCAGTAGTCACAGTAATAAAATGTAGGATGGATGCCTAGGAAATAGGATGACTATCAAAAGAACCTCTTGAGCACTGGATTGCAGAATAGCCTTCCAATGAAAGTGGTGAAAGTTGTATTGCTTAGGACATTTGAAGGAGACTGGGCATACGTATGCAGGGCTGTCACACTGAGGAGAAAATGTGTATGAGGTTTTCAATCTCTCAGTGCAACATCTGTAACAAAATCCTTCATGTTTCGGTGAAGATACTTTAAAAACTGCTGTAAAAATATGCCACTGAGGGAGTTGGAACAGATCTACTGTATGGAACAATCCTGCAGTGGCAAGGGGATAGATGAGCTGCTAGATATTTTCCATATACAATTTCTTTGCGCATGACCATACATTCCCATAGGAAAATGTGTGAGAGTAGAGAATTTACTAGAAAATCTCACTGCAGAGATTCCTAGCTAGTTTCCTGCAGCCATTTGTGTCAGTTACCAATCATCCTCGTGTGTGTGAAGGGATAGGCTAAAGAATGGGTTAGAGGCCTGGCTCCCAGCCATGTGGAGCTCAAAGATCCATTGGGAATTCTGTCATTCTTTAAGAGATGTAATACTAGTGTGTACCTCTAAGGTTCCTATATTATATATTTAATTCAGACCTTTTACACAGGAAATAGTAGAGTGAAATCTGAGTAAGTGGAGTGCAAAAGTGCCATCAGTGTGGTTTTTTTTATTGATTTCTCCCTAACATTGGCCTTTGGGCATTGTTAGCCACAGACATCACAACATCCATTTCCCCTGTCATATTGTGTTTTGGACAAGGTTAAGGGGCCCAGACAGGCACATAAGATTACAGCAGAGGAGAGCTCTATTGTGAAATGACACAGAAGAATCAGGAGTACTTCTGCTGCAGTGAGACTTTCCTTGTTAACTCTAAATGCCTACAAGCATACCTTGCACAGGAACATCCTTTCTGGTGTCTTTATGACTTCATTCTTTCACAGTTTTTCTCCACCTGTGGGGCTCGTGAAAGGCAAGTGGTATGTGTGGGTGTGTGTGCGCATGTGTGACACACAGCACTGAAAAATATATTACAATCTAAAGAAAATAAAATCTTGCTCTCTTGCTTCACACACACCCTTATTCTTCAAGGCAGGGGCATGTACAAGGAGGGGGCAAGCAGGGGCATGGCCCCCCCAGTAAATGGCGGTGGCAGAAACTTCTCTGGCCCCAGGGCTGAAGAGGGGAGAGTGAACTTCTCCAGCCCTAGGGTCACAGTCGGAGCTGACAGCTCCTCCAGCCCTAGGTCTTCTCTGGTTGGGCTGGAGGAGCTCTCTGCTTCTCCCCACCATGGCCCGTGAGGCTGGAGCTGCTCTTTCTCCCACATCAACACCGAGACTAAGGCGGCTCTGTGAACCCTCTGTAGCCAAGTAATTGTATATATGCTTGTTCAGATGGCTCCACAGTGTATGGATTTTCTTTGACATGATGAGTGTACTGCAGTTTATATGTATGCATATGATGTATGCGTGTGTGTTGATATTGTTTGATGTGTATAATATGTGTGTGTTTAATGTGCCCCTCCAAGAGCGGTCACATTTAAATTCCTGTGCTCATTCCTGATTAAATCACGTATTCTTTGTCAACCTCTTGAAAAACACACAGGAATTAGTCTATAGTCTGTTAGTCTATAAGGTGCCACAGGATTCTCACAGATCCAGACTAACACGGCTACCCCTCTGATACTTGACACAGGAATTAAATTCAGACTGATCATTCTTATAATTGATACATGTTTTTACTTAGACTTGTATAGCAAATGTAGGGGGTCATGAAAAATGTTGATGCTGAATATGGGTTGCCAACCTGAGAGGGTTGAGAAACACTGATATAAATCAAAATCTGATTCTAAACAAGGCTAATTGTCAAAATGCCAACTGAGTTAATGTTATATGTTAACTTTAACCAGCTCATGTATAATACCTGAATCTCTGAGCTTGCTAGAAGCATTATACTTCCTATCCAGCCATCTCTATGAACACACTGGGTTTCTTTCTTTATTTCTTTGCTTTAACTTTAGCCGTAACTCTCCCATTTGTGTTTGCTGACTCTGGACTGGCTATTTTCTTTCTTCTTCTCTTTGTCTCTGTACTTGACCTTTTTTCCCCCTTTTCCTTTCTTTTATCTGCTTGTCTTTTGCCATCTTTCAGCATTCTCTAGCCCAGGGTTTCCCTGAGGGGCTGATTCCTTGGCCAATGTGGCAATCCTCTTCTGCATCACCATGTCCATAATAAGATATATCAATGTAACCACTAAAGCTCTCATTACAACCTTGGCCATGGACCATGTGAAACTTGAGTCTTTGGGAGGGAAGCTCCTTCTTCCTGATTTCTGCAGTAGCTCTGTAAGGAATGGAACATTTTAAACTCCCGAGTGAGACCAGAGACTCTGCATGTTTTCTGAAGAGGGGCTTTACCTGCTGTGACATAATTGACGTGAACTGTGACCATATACATCATTGTTGCAGCCAAGGTCCTATAGTTTCACCAAATCTTGTATAAAGGAGTTCAAGAAGGTACCTATTAAAAGGTTCTAATTTGCTGGTTATGATTATGCTGTCAGTATGTGTGTATCATTTTTGTATTTGAAGTTATAAATATTGGCTATGGAATTGTATCTCAATGTGTTTGATTCTAAGGAGCACCAGTGAAGCACTTGGGCATCTTATTGAGAAGAGACTCTTCAGATTAAGTGCCCAATCATGAAACACTTAGCTGACAATGGACCTTGGGAGACTCCAATCCACATATAAGGAGCCTCCCTGGGTAGCATGTGAGCAATGGCTGCTCTACCCTGTAAAGAACTGAATCATGCATGGACATGTGACTTGCCCGCATGATTCCAAACTCCACCTTGCAGCTGTGACTTTCCTCAGTAAGAACAAAGGGGTCCTTCCACATAGCAGAGAATATAAAAGGCCCTGGAAACCCCTCCATTTCGTCTTCAGTCCTGCTTCTTTCCTCTGGAGGAACTTTGCTACAAACTGGAGCTCTGAACAAAGGACTGAATGACCCATCCCAGCTGTGGATGTAGTCCAGAGACTTCATTTGAACCTGCAGTTTATTACTGCTACAAGTCTGAACCAAGAACTTTGCCATTACTGTATGTAATTGATTCCATTTAACCAATTTTAGCTCTTGTCTATATTTCTTTCTTTTTATTAATAAATCTTTAGATTTTAGATTCTAAAGGATTGGCAATGGCATAATTCATGGGTAAGATCTGACTTGTATAAGCCCGTAAACTCGAAAAATATGCCCCCTTGACTGACACCTTGCGGGCAAAGGGCTATGAGGTTTACACCGACGCCCTGATCGTCGGGGTGCTAGGCGCCTGGGACCCCTGTAATGAAAGTGTACTTAGGGCCTGTGGGGTGGGCCGTCGCTATGCACGACTCATGAGACGTTTGATGGTCTCGGACACTATCTGGTGGTCCAGGGACATCTACACCGTACGTATTACCGGCCACCGCCAGTACTAGGAGTGAGCCGA